>NW_019524867.1:991187-1001357 GCF_002814215.2 Seriola lalandi dorsalis
AGTATTTTCAAATAACTCATGCTTCAAACTAAACCCTCATGTTTTTGGTTTAGAGTCAAAATAAAAATCTAACATTTCAGATGATACACAGATTTTTCTTTGGTGCAGATGTGGTATTACCTGAGATGGCGAATCCACTGAAGCCTACAGCCAGAACTAGGAAGGAGATGGCGACACCTCGAGTGTGAGAAAACCCAACCACCAGCAGCAGAGAAGCCTCCATCCCAAAACCTGTGAAAATACAGTAAAAGAGAATGTGGGGCATTGGTGGCTATAAGAAACGAGATCATGTACACCAAGTAATTGTAAGAAGTGAGGGTGAGGTTACAACAAAGTAGTATAAATATTTTAGCACCAGCTAAAGCTAACAAAGCAATGGCTGATGAGATGTGGAGCAAACAATTAACATTTTACTTCTACTACTGGAGGAAGTTTATGATTTGGGGACACTATAATACAATAAAAGCAGTTAGTGAGTCTCTTTCCAATGTCAACATAAAGAATCACAAAATGTGTTGCTTTCAGTTTACTATGACGTACCTCCGCAGTTCATGAGTTTCCTCACATTTGTGGTAGACATGATTTTGTTACTGCGTAAGAAGTCAGCCAACTGTCCTCCAATAGGAACCACGATTGTCATCACCATGTGGGGGACAGCAGACAGGATCCCCACCTGTCAGGGGTTCACACATTCAGAAGACAACAAAGTAACTGCGATGAACAATCTCTCTTTATGAATATTTCTCATTGTCAGCTGAATTGCTGTAGTGACACTGTGAGACCAACCTTGCTGATGGGGAATCCAAAGACTTCCTCAAAATACGCCGGCTGGCTGATGAGGAGCAGGTAGAAGGTCCAGCTGCGGCAGAAGTTGGCCACGATGATGGCGTAGACAGGCATGGAGGTAAAGAAACGACGCCACGGAGTCTTGAATTTCTGTGATTGGGAAACGATGAAATGATTTTAAAAAACCTGCACAGCCATCCAAGGAAATTGGCAGCACATTACATGTACACACCTCAGTTGCACTAAGTTGCTGCATTGTTTCACCGATGGTGGACTCGATATACATCCTCTCCTCGTCTGTGATTGTGGGATGTTCAGCAGGACTTCCATATGCCAGCAGGAGCCACAGGACATACCATATGATCCCAAAAACACCTTTACATGAAAAGACAGCAACAAAAAAGTGAATTAATTCTTACACGTACACTTAAAGATGTTCATCTTTGTAGTGAAAGCTTTGTTAAGAGTTACAGAGCAGCTCAAGGGCAAACTAATTAAAAGAAGCCCACACCTTCTCTGGACCACAAGAGTTTTCATTATGAAAACGAAATGAGCAAGGTGTGAGTCACAGAGCCCAGACAGGAAAATGCTAATTTACATCAATAAATCATGAGATTATATCACAGAAGAACCAGAGTACATTTTTATTAAAACACGTTGGGCAAAGTATGAATTTTATGTGAGTGTTAATCAATTTAATCAAACTCAAAAGCATATTCAGATAACACTTTTTGGTCAAAGCATACAAAGTATAACTGCCACATAGCAACGTGCCAGTCAAGGATTAAGAAAAACACTTTGCATGACGCTAAGATGACAACTAGTTTATTTAATGACTCAACAGGTTTATAATTTGTAACTAATGGCTTATTAATGTCTTACTAATGCTTTACAGATCTGTTATAAACCATCCTCTGGCTGGTGTTTATCCTTTCTATATGGTACTAATGTTGGTAATCAATTAATAGAACCTTGTTCCCCAATAAGCCAACATGTCTGCAGTTATACATGTTAATAAGTTGGTAATGAATGGATTTTTGTCCAGAACTCTACTGGTTTTTTCCAGAAGGTAGCGTAAGTGGTCCAGAGGGTCTTCCTGTTTAAAGACAAGTGTCCTGCTGGATGATAAAACGCAGATGAATTTTTCACAACCTGGCAACTCAAAAGTTGTTCTTATTAATGGCTTACAACTTATTTATAAAACAGCATGATTCATTGACCATTAAAAAACCCATTAGTTAAGACTTTCTAACTGTTGACAAAGAGTGATTTATGGTATGGTGGTACCAAATGAATTTATTATATATCCCCTTTTTAAAACGAACTACTACGAACTAATTGCAATGTGTTTTAACATCAGCTCTAACATTATTGGCAAAACACAGACATCCCTAACACAACATCCTAAAAAAGGCATTTGTCTATGACAACACACATGTTTATGGACTGTCAGTGCTTTTAAGTTTGGCTGTTTGGTTTTATTCCAGAGGCTTAAGATGACCATTGTGTATAGATTAACAAATTATTTGTACCTTTGGACATATAACGTGTGTTCGTAGTTTTGGACACTGTTGGTGACTGTATTGGCAGCAGCCTCTCACTTTTATTAAAAAAAAAAAAAAAAAAACATTACTTACACTTTTTTCCATTTTTTCATAAAACTATTTTTCACTTCCGCATAATTCTTATGTGTGTGAATGAAGTGTTATTTTTTGTTTGTCGTGTTCGTTCAACAATCAGCCTTACCATAGATATAAAAGACAGAAGACCAGCCAACGTACTGAACGAGCACTCCAGCTAAAGGCATGGCGATCACTGCTCCTGCATAGGATCCTGGGAACAATGGGTGTCAAATTTCAATGTCAAGGTATTATTATGCCAGCAGTAACATAGGATCTCAGTGATAATTATCTAAATGTATTTCAGATAGGAAAAAAATATATATGTTGTTTATATTTACCTTCACTACACAACTGAAATAAATGAGTCATAGTGCCTTCAATCGAACAAAAAACCTACACTGTATAGTGATGAAAATGTGATAAATAAAAAACACATATGTTTAATATTAAAAAAATGCTGTCAAAATGAATCACTGCCACTGCCTTGATGGAAAGGGTGTTTTAATGTGTTTTCTATTATCTGACAGATTCATGAACACTGTTGTTTTGAATAGAGCAGAGAGCATGAGAGTGCTTTTGGACAGTAAGCAATGTGACGCTTCATTTAGGTGAATAGATGGAGGAGCTCCTTCATAATACGCAGGTGAGCCGTGTTCATTGGCAGACAATGTCAAGAGGGTATTGATGCATGGGTTGTCATGGCACCAGTTTAAAGTGCAGTGTGGTTATTCTAATTTCAGGACGGACAGCGGTGGACTACATCTGCAAAACAAAATAAGCTCTCTCGTGTCCATTTGCTGACCAGCCCCACTCTAACTTATAAGGGTGTGTGAACTGAACAAGTAGGATTTCTATCATTGTGTCAGTCAGTTTGGGAGAGTTTGTGGATTGTTCTGTAGCACAAGACAAGACTGACAAGACTGACAAGAGGAAACGGAGACATCGCTCACCACAGAATGAGGTGGTGGCCAGTCGACTCCGTTCAAGAGGTGGCGCCCATTTGGACCACATCCCATGACATGCTGGGTAGGTGACACCCTAGCAGGGACACGATGTGGAAGATGGCAAAGGTCAAAGTTTGACTTGAGAGGAAACCTGGGGTTTGTATGCTTTAAAGGAATAGTTTGAGTCTTTTGAGAAATACGCTTATTCACTTTTTTTTGACAATAATAGATGAGAAGATTGATACCCGTCTCGTATCTGCACAATGAATAACATGTTGCTCATTTACAGAGAATTATGTGCCAGGCTACTTCTTGGCAGGGAGCAGTGAAACAGTCCCACATATAACTAGATAACTAGATTTTGCAACCGGGTTGTTTTCAGACTTTATTATAAGCTAAGCTAACCAGCTAGTGACTTTAGCTTCACATTTATCATACAGACATTAGAGTGGTATCGATCCTCTCATCTATATCTCAAAATCCCAAATGTTAAACTATTGTTTTACGTGAATCAGTGAACTTTTTATTTTTTCTTACCTCCACTAAACCCTGCAGGATGCGAACAAACATGACGCAACCGTAGTGGACCCTTGCTGCTGATGGGATGAACATATTCAGCACTGATGTCAGGAAAATGGCAGCGCCAAACACCCTGTAGAAAAACAGCAATGTCATCATTTTGTGTAAGAGAGAAGAGGAGGTAATGTCAATATCCACCTGTATCACTTATAGATTTAAAGGAATAGTTTGACATTTTGTGAAATGTGTTTATTCACAGCAGCCAGCAGGCAATTAGCTTAGCTTAGCATAGAGACAGGAAATGGGGAACAAAGCTAACCTCTCTCTGCCAAAGGGTAACAAAATCTGCCTACCAGTGCGTCTACAACTCATTCATTAACACGTTATATCTCATTTGTTTCATGTGCACTGAAACCAATGTGTAAAACAGCGCTGTGTCTTGCCATTTGCCATTTGCCATTTGCCATTTCACATGCACAAAAGGGTGTGCACGTGTTACTTGTGCTGGTAGGTGGATTATGTTACAGCCTTCCAGTCTTTAAGTAATCTTAAAATAATTTCAAGGAGATCCTTATTTTTCCCACTTATTAGTACCACATTACCCAGTAAATTCCAGGGAGCTTAACAATGAATAATTAGTTGTTCGTTTTTAGAAATGACGGACTCCTGCAATAATGCTTTTAGTGCCAGACTGTTGTACATTGTGATATTATTCAGGTCTTCAGTAACAGGTAAAAACACAACAAACACATGCGACCCAGTGTCTGAAATTAGATGTCTAATATTGGCAGGCAGTATATCTCCAAACATCTGACGGTCAAAGCATCTCTTATAATGAGACATATCTCACACCTCTGCCTCTGCCATGGACTGAGATAAAGACATCCCTTTCAATCCACAAGTTTCTGCTTCATCACCACGGTGCCACTTAGCTCCCTTCTCTTTTCTCCTTCACCTCATCCCCCCTTCCTTCTCTTTTTCCAAAACAGCATGTAAGTGACACTTGTAATATTCCAGTGGCTGGTGTTTCAGAAAGAAATCAGAGGCAGGATCTTTCATTATTAACTCTGTCAGTGGTGTGTCCTCTTTTCCTGTGAAGCTTTTATTACAGGATTGCTATCTGCTCCATCAGCACCGCTCACCGCACCATACAGCTTTAACCCTTTAACTGCATGGGCTGAGGAGGCGCGTCTTTCTTAGTCCTTCATGTGATCCTTTCTTAACATATGTGGCCAGACCTGCAGCAGCCATGACTTAGACTAATCCGTGATTAAAACAAGTCAACAACACACAGGAACCATCATCTGTCTCAGCACACCTCACATGCAACATCAAACAGTTTCTGTCTCCTTATCAACAGCATCACAGTTTTTCTGGGGCTACAACCAACAATTACTTTCAGCACTGATTAATCGTCAATAAATTGTCAGACACACTGAGAACAGTCATGAAGTCATTAAGTGTGTGTGTGACCTGTTGGCAGAGAGCTTGTTGGAGATGAAACCACCAGGGATTTGAGTGACGATGTAACCCCAGAAGAAGGAGCCGTGTATCAGTCCCACAGTCTCTGGGTCCCAGTTAAACTGAGCTTTCTGAAAAGGGAAAGGAAAAAAGGGTTTTCAGAGGAAAATGAACAATTTTAAAAATGAAACTTAAAAAACACAGATCACCCTCATTTTAAAAATTCAATGTTGAACTCAGAAGCAATAAAAGCACTGTCAATTTGACAGTGTCCGTGGTTTTATCATTTACTAAGTTTTATCATCAAACAGCATTCATTTAGTATCTTGCCAGTAATCCCAAATACATCCCCAAAAAGTGTTAATTATAATGGCTAACCTACAATTTTGTCTTTTTCTGTATTGTCTTATGAGTGTATTGCAAGCAACAAGAAAAGAAACATACATACTAAAAAATCCTAAACAGTCAATGACCCAAAATCCTCCAGCTACCTGAAGCACTGGAGTCCCATTGATATAGACAGTGTTGTTGTTCACCATCTCAACAATGGCCACGCCAAGATTGCACCGAATTCCAAAGGAGATGCAGAAACCCAGTCCGCTGAGGATGGCGATGATGTAGCGTTTAGGGAGACCGCCACAGCTGCAGTCCAGCAGCGGGGCAGGACGTGGTGCTGATGCCACTGGACGCCCATCCTCCGTCAGTTCAATGTTGTCCTCTTCTTCTACATTGCTACCATCTATTTTCCTATGGAGCAAATAGCAAGAAAAAACAGTCAGTTGTTATCTGTTAAGCCTGAAGTAAAACTATTTATCTTTATCCGTATTCTTCCTCTACTTTCAGAGTCCAACGTACCTAAATTCTGTGATATTATAAACAGAATTTGTCAGCAAATCATATAAGCATGTACAGAATGTGGTTCTGTGCAATATTCACATGATAATGTCCTATCCTGTTGCTTTTGTCCGTAACAGTAACACAAGTCTCTCCGCTCACTTGCAGAGGGCAGGAGGTGAAGCCAAGACACACGACTAAAAAGGTCACAGCACTGCTATTATCAGGTTGCTTTCAGGTAAACCGCCCTTTTCCACAAACCCAGAATCCATCTGTTTCCCTGTCTCCCTGCTGCCATGAACTGCGTCCATCTACCTGCAGAAGCAGATCTTCACTGGAGTTCTCCTCCAGCACATTAACAAGAAACTGGGATCAGATTTTGTGGACTCGAATCATTCTCATGTCATATTATGTATTGTGGAATAATACACTGATCTAGAAAAGGAAGTATTCTTACAGGCGGGACAGACTGGTGTTGTGTGTGCCTGATGGCTATCTCTTCTTTGTTAAAAATATGAGTTTTGAATACAGTCTGTCTGATATTAGACTTAGACGTGAGTCTAAAAACCCTTAAATGACAGCGAAGATACAGACAACGAAACTGGATATCAGTATCATGGAGCTGATTATGGACACTGTTAACCTTAATCTGTCTCTTCTGTCTTTGAGAGTACAGTATGTTTAGTAGATGTCTCTTGCAGAACAGATGCATCAAACATGGATGTACGTATGTGGAAAAATTCTCAAAGAAAGGGTACAATAATCAGAAATTCACATTCAGCACAAGACAGGACGGTGGAGCAGGGTTAAAAGTTACTGCCTGATCACTAACTTCATGTGCTCAGGTTTTAAAAAGTGTTGTCAATTGGTGCATCAACCAAAATGGCTGAAACATATGGACAAAATCATGCAGCCTTCCATGAGTATTTAATGTTTGAGTATGTTTTATATTAGGGCTTTTTCTTCTCAATTATGTCTGTGTTTATGATGTTTGGTAGCACAAGGATCAATGTAAAGCTATTCACTTCACATACTAAAGCTTAAAAGTGCAAGATGAAAAGCAAGACATACATTTTTTGCACAGAAACAAATGAAAAAATTGATCTCCAATTGATTTTTTTTTGTCTTTGACAAGACTAGAGACTAGATCAGATTGTTTCACCTGACACGAACTTGGATTAATGGGTTATTTAATTAATGTCCCATCTTGTGAAATATAACTTTTATAATCTCTTTTGCACTCAATAAAAAATAATTTACACACATGAGAAAAAAAAGTCATATCGTTATTTTCAAAATCTATACTGTGCTCATTCTTCCTCATCTTATTGTTAATAATGATAGTAATAATAATAAATCTATTTTAAGCAACAGCAAAGACATTTTCTTTGCCATGTTCCACAGGTTCATAATGTAAGTCACTGCATTCCCTTTCTACCAGAAAAAAAGTACACACATTAATTATACATACACAAATCTCATTTCCCAGGAAATTGCCTACTTAGTGCTTTATCTCTTAAATGACAACAATCTCCCTTATATATGGAGGCTCCAAGCACCACACACATCCTTTTGTGAAATATGTATCAGATATGAAATATGTATTAATGTCTTAAAATAAAATCTGTGATTACATCACTGGCATTGCCTGGCAAGCACAAGAATCAAATATTTATTTATCACCGGGATCTCGTGAACACGTTGGGCTTAATGTTCTCGCTTCCAGGCTCTCTGACAGTAGATATTTCAGCCTCTTAGTGGAGCGAGCTTGTTTAAAAAAAATAAATAAAAAAATCTCTACCATGAAAACAATACATGGTCTGCAAAGACTGAGCTTATTACATGTAGTCCAAGGAGTGTAGTTCAAACACCCTGCACACACAGTCTTCCCACCACTCTCCACGCAAACCTGCTCACCTTTGTAGTTTTCCTAGAGAGTCGCCCACAGTATTCTTCACTTCTTCCTTCCCAGGCTTAAGCACCTGTTCCTTCAAACCTGCTAACCCACCAAAAGGCATTTTCTGGGTTTTTTTTTTAATCTCAAAACAGTATCTGGATACTTCACTCGCACTCTTTGCTAAGAGACAGGGGGATGGGGGGGGGGGGGGGGGGGGGGGGATCCACTAGAAGCTGTTCTTCATCCTCCCTGAGTTTGTGGCACCGGTGGTTGGCTCCACCTTTTAGTGGTGCCGAGGGTCCCTCAGAGGTAACACAGGCTTTCTTCTCCACTTGTCAGAGATGATTCAGAGAAGAGCTGGAGGGAGGATGATGTTGAAGTAGTCCTCCGTCCAAAGTACCATGCAGTGAGAGCCTCAGGAGCTTGTTTAATCTCCAGAAGATCCATCCAATACTGATAAGTAAGGAGGAGAGCAGATAAAAGTGTAGAATCCAGTTTTTACCCTCTAGGCATTGTGAGTCCTCTTTGTCTGCAGCTGAACTGAATGATCCACGTAGATCTCCTCTCCATCTCATATCTCATCCATTCCTGGTGAGGAGGGGCAGGTGTTGCTGATTTTCCAAAACCCAGCCCCTTCCTTTACACATCATCATCATCATCATCATCATCATCTTCATCGTCACCATCGTCAACTCCACAGCACCACCCCTTCGCCTAGTTAGGTTCATCTGATAGCAGCCCACTGGGCGAACAATCAAATATGCATGAGCCTGACAAGTTGCATTGAGGAGAGACGGGAGTAGCTGGACGGCTGTGGTGTAAAATGTGAGCAGGTGAAACCTAAGACAGAGCCATCAAGTTCCAGGTTTACATTCCTCGTTCTCAGCCAGCTTTTCGGTGTTTGGCTTTTCACATTTTCAGCATGTATGAAAGAGTGATGCAAATCATAAATGCTGCCATAAAGCTGAAAAGTTCATGGATTAAGAAGCAACACCATATCTCTAACCATTTGACACTAATGTTTCTTTCAAATCTTTATTTTGCCAGAGGGGAAGAAGATCATTAAATATGCAGCATTGAAAAAAAAAAGAGCCTTCTTTTAGCGATGGGCTCCAGCAGAATGACTGCTCAGGTTGGTGCCATTATTCCAGCTGTTTATGATTTCCATGAATAAAATGAGAGCTGGCTCCCCAGTGGACACCCAGTCAACAAACAAGGTTCCTTACACCAGAAATATTACAGCTTCGTTACGAGAAACATGAACAGATCTGCGTTCTTGAGATATATCTTTTCGTGTGACCTACATAAATGTTTTGTTTTTGTTAACCTTTTCCAATGAGCTGAATGTGGGTTGTTTGGTGGTACATATATTGTTAGTCTAACACATTTATTAGTTATTGATAAATTAGTAACATTTAAATGATGTACAATGTGATAATTATATTTAGAGAGGCAGATCCCAAACAGAAGCAAGAGAATTAGTAAACAAGACTAAATATGCTGCAGGTGTATGAAGCTTGGCAGTCTTCTTCTTTCTGTTTGACTCGACTCTACCACTTGAACATCTGAACAACAGTGCACAATGCAAATGTTGAATTTAGAAGTTTTTTGAAAGTAATTCATCGATTTGTGATGTAAAATTACCTCTGAAGGTAACATGACACCAACCAAAAGTATTCCTGAAGTCTTTTTTATTTCTAAATAAGTCATGCCTGCCATCTAGTGTTAGGAATAAGGAGGTGACACATGAGTTCACAATGTGATTGTGCAGAGAGATGCAGACAATCAATAAACTGTATACAAAATCTTGTCCAGTCTTGTATTTACTTTAGAACTAAAACTGATTTGAGAAATTATATGAACTTTATGTATCTATATTTATAAAACGAACTAAAAATGCAGCCATTGAGAGGGCGCAATATGGCACAGATGTTAAGATAAAAAGCGAGAAGCCAAGTCACATGTTACAGGCAACATCGTCAGCAGACAGGCGCACTGACCACGGCAGCGCTGCGCACATACAGTTACAATTACGACAATACGTCCATTGTAATAATACTTTATCCGTTTATTTGGTTGTAATGTTTATCGTTCTTCTAGCCCCCCC
>NW_019524867.1:1001377-1002421 GCF_002814215.2 Seriola lalandi dorsalis
CCCCCCCCCGCACCAATGACGAGTGATATGACGTCACACTAGGATAATACACGGGATCAAAGTACAAGGTAAAGAGTTTTATGACGTCACATTAGATCATGGCATAGGAATCAGCGGACAGGGCGAAAAACGTCACTAATGACGTCACGTGTCGTATCCAGGGACATAAATCTATTATTTATTTAATTTCAGTCATTTTCCTACACAACGAACTGAATATTTGCCTCTTTTGAGAAGCTGTGAAAACAATTTATCATTAACAGTTCAAGCAACTATGTCTCAAGACAACCTCCACGAGCAATTAGAATTAGTCATGAACCAGAAGGAAACAAATATGACTGCTGAACCTACTCAGCTTGAATCCCTGGTAGACAACCAAGGAATTGAAAATGAAAATGTGTGTGCAGGTGGTAAGTTTTATACACTTACAATCGACATGAAACAATCACCTCTTGATCTCCAGAGCCAGCTAGAGATGAAGCAGGGTGAGGACATATTGCCTGGAAGAGAGAATTGCAGAGAGGAATCAGGGACCCAGCTAAAACAGGAGGTGGTCCACTTTGCTGAAGGGGAGAATGAAACTTTTGAAGCAAAAATCTGTGATATTCAGCATCAAGTGGAAGATGCTCAGAATAATGATGAGCTAATTGAAAAGCAAAACAGGGAAATCTCTCCTAAGCAGGAAATTATTGACGAGTATAACAAACTCCAAACCGATATGAATCAAATACTCCTTGAAAGCAGGACCTGTCATGAAAACAATGCTGAGCTCCAGTCAGAGTTAATGGCACTTGAGGTGGAGTTAAATGAGCTAAGGGCCAAAGAGAGCAACTATACGAAACAACAAGAAGAGCTTCATAAAGTGCATAGCCAGTTGGAGGGGCTAAATTCTGAGTTGGGTGTAAAGATACTGGAGGTAACTGAGCTGAAGACTGAGAACAGCAGACTGCAGGAGTCAGTCAGTAAAATCCCAGAGATTAAGGAAGAACTAGCCCAGGTCTCTAACCTTTTGTCCCAGGAGCAAAGTCTTAGGCAGAAAAACGA
>NW_019524867.1:1002441-1008195 GCF_002814215.2 Seriola lalandi dorsalis
GATCAGAATACGACCATCAATGCTGAGTTAGTCCTGCTTGAATCTCAGACAGAGAAAAAAGAGGCAGAGAATGACAATCTGAAGGCAGAGATTTATGCTCTGCAGGCGAAAGAGAAAATGTTTAATGAGAAGAACAACAGCCTCATTGATGAAGTGGCCGACCTCGAATATGTGAGAGAGAGAAATCAACAACAGATTGAGAGTCTGAGAGCAGCAGTCTGTGATCTTCAGTGCCAAGTGAAAGAGGCTCAGGAAGTCCACAGGGATAAAGAGGAGGTAACACAGAAGCTGACCCATGTAGAGTCTCTGATGGAGAAAAAACAGATAGAGATGGAAAAGTTGAGGACAGCACTGCATCATCTTCAGGAAAAGGAAGAATTTCTGAACGAGCAGAATAACATGGTTACAGCTGAGCTGGCCCAACTGGAGTCTCTGAAAGAGAAACAGAATGAAGAGAATAAAAAGTTGAAGACAGCCGTGCAAGATCTTCAGTACCGAGTGGAGGAGACTCATCTACTAATCTTGAATAAAGATGAGCTAATTGCCAAGCAAAACAATGAAATTGCTTATAAGCAGCAACTGGTAGAGGAGTATTATACACTCACAACGGAAATCAGACAGTCACTCCATGATCTTGAGAACCAGCTAGAGAAAAGGCAGGAGGAGGAAAAACTGGCTGGAATAAAGAATTTCAGAGAGGAATCAAGGTTTTTATTTGAAACTATAGAACAACTGGAAATGCCTGAGGAGCAGAGAGATGAGAGCTTACAGGCGACACCTGCTGCAGAACCTCAACAGCTGGAGCCTCCTGTTAGAGAACCTCAACAGCTGGAGACCCTTGCTGCAGATGCTCAACAGCTGGAGACTCCTGTTAGAGAACCTCAGTGGTGTCATTCTGCTAAACGGCTACTGAATGTAGGTTTGCATATTGGCATTGCCACAGCGGGTATGCTTATTCCTGCAGCGATCCTGACCACACAACTGACTGCCAACTGCAGCACAAACCCTAGCTGCTGTGAGTGTGCCTTCCAGCTGCTAGAGCCCTATTGCCAATTCCAACAAGGACAACGTCCCATTTAAACAAGGTAGGCTACATGAACTAATACCAACACCCAAACACACCAGTTTAAACCCTAATGACAGAGTCTATGGTCAATATTCTTGTAATGCCCCTTTTATAATGTCCTTGTTTTCTCCCACAGTCCACCTAACAGAGGCAGCTGGATGGGTTTTGTAAATTGTTCATGTTCTAGGAAATAAAATTGCATCAATAAAAATTAAAAAAAAAAATAAAAAACTTAAAAATTGTAATTTGCAGTGGAATTGAATGTGTAAGGTTAATTTGAAATTGAATGATACTGAGTATCATAAAAACGACAAAGATGAAAAGAACATTTCATTTACAAAAGAAAATATAATGCGCACACACATGCGCAAAATACAATACAACTCAAAAGCTGCTAATGAAAAGATGGTAGTAATAAGAATGGTTTAAGAGTACAAAGGTAATGATAAATTGGAGGGGTTTACCAAAGAAAGATGAAAAAAAGAGAAGACAAGATAAAATATCTATGCAAATGTGGTGTAAGAATTGACCCAGTGAAAGAAGGAAGCATGGACTCAAAAAAGGCCACTGCTGCATTCTAAAGGAAGAACAAGGTGAAAGTGCTGCAGTGGCCAAGTATGTCACCAGACCTCAAACCTGTTAAGGACATGTGGGGAATTTTGAAGAGACAAGTGGAGCAGCACCCCCCCCCCAAAAAAAAAAAAAAAAAAAAAAAAACAGGAGTCGAACAGGATAGACAGCACAATATGTTGTCAACTGGTAGATGCAATGCAAAGAAGGGTCAGTGCAGTTCTTAAAAGTAAGGTAGGATATACTATGTACTAAAATAATACAAGGGTGTACTCATCTTTGCAACCCTAGATTTAAGCAAAGCTGCCTAATTTAATTATTTGTTAGATATTGATGACATATCTTTCTATGTTGCTATATATATATATATATATATATATGTTTAATACTTTTCATGTTTGTCACCTTCTTATGAATTGGAATGTTTATCATTTAGGGAAAAAAATATTTCTTTATGTTCAGAGGGGGTGTACTCATTTATGCTGTGTACTATGTATATATACATATATATATACATATATATATATATATATATATATATATATATATATACAGTATATGGCATGCTGAGACTTGAGTTAAATATATGCAATACTACAGGTCATACAGATTTACTACTTTTGTCAAGCTGCAGTACAGTCAAAGTCAAGGTCATACTCATAAGTAATTAGCAAGCTAATGCTACTAAGCTTGAATTTGGTATACTTGTCTTGCAGCTGCAACTGTTTTGTGAGTGTGGATGCTCCTTTTTCCTCCCCTGAAATTGGCAGCTGTTTTAAGAACCATAATTTTAGAGTGTTACATGTGCATGGTGCCTATCTTGTTCAAAATTATTGGAAGCTTCACACCTTCAGAGCATGGATTCAGAGTCACTTCTAAAGTGTTGCAAAATAACCTCTGAAAGTAATATCTGAATATGAAACCAAGCAGTATGAACAAAAATGATCATAGTCTTTTTTTTATTTCTAAATAACTAACGCCTGCCATCTAGTGTTTGGGATGAGGAGGTGACACATTAGTTCATTATGTGATTGCCCAAGACATATAGTCAACAAACTGTATACAATTCTGACATCCGTCCAGTCTGTATTATGTATCTTCAGGCCTCTGTGTGCACCGAATAAAACTAACTAAAATGCAGAAAACAAATCAAACAAAAAAGGAAATACAGCCTATAGGCCCATATAGCTGAAATACTGGTCCTGCGATCAATGAGTGATTGATTCACATCGGTTTTGAGTTTATTATACTCCTCAATTATTTCCTGCTTAAGTGACACTTCCCTGTTTTGCTTTTCAATTAGCTCATCTTTATTCTGAGCATCCTCCACCTGACCCTTAAAATCAAGGACTTCTACTTTCAGACATTCAATCGCTCCTTGTTTCTCTCTCTCACATATTCAAGGTGGGCTATGTCATCAGTGAGGCTCTTCACTTCGCAAAATACACCAGAATGTGGAGATTTAGTTGGCCAGATATTTCAAACTACCCATATATGATGAAATCTGGACTGGACATGCTCCAATCATGGATTTGTAAGATGTTACCTCAAAAGATCTCCAGATATGCTCCAGATACGATCCACATTCTTGCAAGAACCTAAAAAGGATATCTCCGGATTCTTGGGGTTTTGGCGCAGTGCTTGTTCTTCTCATTTAGCATTTTGTCATTTTCCTGCAGAGCATCAGTCTCTGCCTTCAGATTGACATTCTCTGCCTGTTTTTTCTCTGTCTGAGATTCAAACAGGACTAACTCAGTATTCATGGTCTTATTCTGATCACCCAGAGAGTCCAGACTTTCCTGCAGTTTCTGCACTGTTGCCAGCAGGTTTTTGTTCTCTGTCTCCTGTAGACAGGTGACTACAGCTGAGGAGAGAGAGAGAGAGAGAGAGAGAGAGAGAGAGAGAGAGAGAGAGAGAGAGAGAGAGAGAGACAGACAGACAGAGAGAGACAGAGAGACAGAGAGAGAGACCTCATTAAATAATCGCTGCCTACCAAATATTGCACGGGAAAATAAAAAAGCTCACTACTTATTTGGGCCTGTTTTCTAATTTCATTGTTAAAGTGTTTCACTAATTCATTTGTCAGTGAGTGGACAAATCTCTGTGGGAGCGTGTCGATAAGGAGAGAGAGACGGCTGTACTGAGTGCGCTGTCATGAGATGCTCCGGTCGTTGAGAATCGCGGACGTGACATCAGATTCACGCACAGTAATTACGCACAATGGCACCAACCGACACGTACGTAAAAAAAAAAAAATACGCTGCACATTTCCCGATCGACAGCAGACAAGCGCACCGACCACGGCAGCGCTGCGCACTTAAAGTTAGAATTACAGATGACAAGACGTTCGATTTGAAACAATATACTTTATCAGTTTGTTTGGTTCTGATGATTATTGTTTCTTCTAGACTCCCCTCCCCTCCCCCAACGCCACCCTCTATGGCGCCCTATAGCGAGTGTTATGACGTCACACTAGGTCAACGCACAGGAATCAAAGGACAAGTTAAATCAAAGAACAAGGTAGCGAGTGTTGTGACGTCACAAAAGATCAAAGCAAGGCATCAAGGGACAGGGTGAAAAACGTCACGAATAACGTCACATGTAGTTGTATACAAGGACATAAATCTATTATCTATTTAGTTTCAGCCATTTTCTGACACAACGAACTGTTGAAACAACAAATTTGTCTCTTTTGAGAGAAGGTTTGAAAAAGATTTATCATTTACAGTTAAAGCAAGTATGTCTGAAGACGACTTAAATGCATCTCTGGTTGTTTCAGAGATTTCGGGGGAATCACTAAGCTTGCACATGTCAGAGGAGGTAGAAATATTTGGACCACGGGAGCTTCTGCAAGAATTTCATGATCAGAAAATCAGCTGCTGTCATGAGGACAAAGCTAAGGTGCAATCAGAGATAAGAGTGCTTGAGGTGGAATTGAATGAGCTAAGGGCCAAGGAGAGGAAATTTGAAAAAGAACATGAAAACCTTTATAAAGTGCTTGGCAAATGGAGGGAGATAAATTACAAGTTGGGTGTAATGGTACTCAAGGCAGCCGAGCTCGAGGCTGAGAACACCGTACTGGTAGATGCAGTCTGTAACACCACAGTAATTAAGGAAGACTTAGCCCGGGTCTCAAACCTTTTGACTGAGGAGAAAAGTGTCAGGCAGAAAAATGAAACCTACATAAAAGAGCTAGAAGAAGAAAAAATGGTTCTGAGCCAGGAGAAAAAAAATATTACTGCTCAGCTGACCCAGCTTGAATCTCTGCGAGAGAAACAAAACGTTGAAAATGAAAATCTGAGTGCAGCAGTATGTGACCTTGAGCCTCCAGTAGTGGAGGCTCAACAAGACAAGCCTGTGGAACCTGGACACCTGACTGAGAAACTGCAGACAGAGAACAAGATGTTGTTCACAATAGTGGACAATTTACAGGCAACTCTGAGCTGTCTAGGTGATCAGAATAAAACCACCAATGCTGAGTTAGTCCTGCTTCAATCTCAGACAGAGAAAAAACAGGCAGAGAATGACAATCTGAAGGCAGAGATTGATGCTCTCCAGGAAAATGAGAAAATGTTAAATGAGAAGAACAAGAGCCTCATTGATGAAGTGGCCCACCTTGAATATGTGAGAGAGAGAAATCAACAACAGACTGAAAGTCTGAAAGTAGAAGTCTGTAATCTTAAGGTTCAAGTGGAAGATGCTCAGAATAAAGATGGGCTAATTGAAAAGCAAAACAGGGAAATCTCAGATAATCAGGAAATGATTGAGAAGTATAATAAACTCAAAATCAATATGAATCAAATACTCCTTGAAAGCAGGACCTGTCATGAAAACAATGCTGAGCTCCAATCAGAGTTAATGGCACTTGAGGTGGAGTTAAATGAGCTAAGGGCCAAAGAGAGCAACTATACGAAACAACAAGAAGAGCTTCATAAAGTGCATAGCCAGTTGGAGGGGCTAAATTCTGAGTTGGGTGTAAAGATACTGGAGGTAACTGAGCTGAAGACTGAGAACAGCAGACTGCAGGAGTCAGTCAGTAAAATCCCAGAGATTAAGGAAGAACTAGCCCAGGTCTCTAACCTTTTGTCCCAGGAGCAAAGTCTTAGGCAGAAAAACGA
>NW_019524867.1:1008215-1088053 GCF_002814215.2 Seriola lalandi dorsalis
ACAGATGGAGACTCCTGTTAGAGAACCTCAACAGCTGGAGACTCTTGTTGCAGAACCTCAACAGCTGGAGACTCCTGTTAGAGAGCCTTCACAGATGGAGACTCCTGTTAGAGAACCTCAACAGCTGGAGACTCTTGTTGCAGAACCTCAACAGCTGGAGACTCCTGTTAGAGAGCCTTCACAGATGGAGACTCCTGTTAGAGAACCTCAACAGCTGGAGACTCTTGTTGCAGAACCTCAACAGCTGGAGACTTCCGTTAGAGAACCTCAGTGGCGCAGTTGTGCTAAATGGGTACTGAATGCAAGTTTTTCTATAGGGATTGCCACAGTTTGTGTGCTTATTCCTGCGGCTTCCCTGGGCAGCCAATTGATCTCCCTCTGCAGTTCAAACCCTAGATGCTGTGAGTGTGTCTACCAGCTTCTAGAGCCCTATTGCCAATTCCAACAAGGACACCATCCCTTCTAAGCAACAAAGGCTACTCAAACAAATACCAACACCCAAACACACCATTTAAAATCATCATTTAAATCAATCTATCTATAACAGCTCAAAACGGTCACCATTATTATTACTAATCTATCTATCTATCTATCTATCTATCTATCTATCTATCTATTCAGGAGATCCTTTGTACCCACTGCCATCAAGCTGTATAACACTTCAAAACGGTCACCATTATTATTATTACTAATCCATCTATCTATCTATCTATCTATCTATCTATCTATCTATCTATCTATCTATCTAAATACAATTTAAAAAAAATATATTTTTCATTCTCCGCCTGTTTTTGTGAGTCAGAGTCAAGTAGTTATTTATTCTCTGCCAATAGATTTTTGTTCTCTGCATTTTCTTTCTCAGGTGTTCCAGGTCAGCCAACCTCTGTAATACCCTATCACTGTTGTCTTGTTGAGCCTCCTCTACTGGATGCTCACGGATATTATTATTATTAATAATAATAATAATGAAAATGATAAACTTTATTTGTATAGCACCTTTCATACAACAAATGTAGCCCAGAGTGCTTCACAACAAAGAAAATGTACCAAGTGCTTAGCATGAAAAGAAAAGGCATAAAATGAACATAAAACATTGTTAAAAGCATTGATCTAAAATGAAAACATTAAAAACATTAATGTACAATGAGATAAAATAATGAATAAAAAATAAATCATTAAATAGGAAGACATTTAAAAGAAGTACTGAGTGGTGCATAAATGTTGAGCAAAGAGAACAAAGCTAGTTAAAGGCTAAAGTGAAGAAATAAGTTTTGAGCTTTCTTTTAAAAATACTTAGTGAGCTGGCCTCTCTGATATCTATGGGTAGTGTGTTCCACAGCTTTGGGCTGTAACTGACAAAGGCTGCATCCCCAATTTTCCTATAGCTGTTGCTGGGAACCCTCAATAAAGCAGCAGTAGATGACCTCAATACCTAATCCGTAATTTAGCAATGTAGCTTGGTTCTTGCCCATTAAGGCCTTTGTATATAAGGAGGAGGACCTTGAAATCAATTCGAAATGTGACAGAAAGCCAGTGCAGAGCAGCTGGACTAATGTGCTCTCTTCTCTTGGTTCTGGTTAATAGCCGAGCTGCAGAGTTTTGAATGAGCTGAAGTCTCTCAGTGTTTTTTTTTTCAGGGGAGCCCAGTGAGAAGTGCATTATAGTAATGAAATCGGCTTGAAAAAAAAGATTGAAGCTTAGATCTGAATCCAAGATAACGCCAAGATTTGTAACCTCAGATTTAATCCACGGAGTCAGTTTCCCCAGGTTATTGAACAACATTTCTCTTTTTGTTTTGGGGCTGACTAGGAGGATTTCTGTTTTGTCCTCATTTAACTTTAAGAAGTTATTGCTCATCAATTTATCTATTGCTAGAAGACAGGTAGTAATGGAGTTTATAGCTGCAGCATCATTTGGTTCAGCAATGATGTACAGTGTACATCATCCACGTAACTATGGAAAAATACATTGTGCTCTCTGATGCTGTCACAAAGTGGTAGCATGTACAGTGAGAATAATAGTGGGCCAAGGCAGCTCCATTGAGCAACACCACAGCAGATATCTTGTTTTCTCAGGCACACGATCTGCAAGACTAACGGATGCACTGCTGGCCTCAGCTGAACAACTTCAGCAGACTCCATAACCAGAGTCTCCTCTTAGAGCTTCAGTAACATTACTATGCACTGTATGGAGCTCTCCCTGGGAAGTTCAATGTAGTTTTTATAGCCTAGTGGCTCTTGAAGACCAACTCAAGCGCTCTTACCTCCCATACCTTTAATTTCCATTTATGGATTTTTCTTTTCGTTCATTTTCTTTTCATTTTTTACGTTTGACCATAAAGGATTTCTTGATTTAGATGGATTTCATCTTCCAGATAATATCAAATCCTGCAGAATCAACCCCTTTTAAGTTGTTTGACCTGATAGGAATATAGGTTTTATCAGCCATTTAGACAGAGGGGATATTTTCCGACAGACCTGAAGGGAGCACAGGAGCGGTGAAGCTGCAGCGGTGACTCCGGTGAACCGGCAGGAGGAGATTGCGTCCTGCCTTCCGTGTTACCCCCACTTCTCCACACTGTCCCACTCTGTGTGCACACTGCTGTCGTTGAGCTTCTTTCTGCGCCGTCTCCCTCTGGTTTAATTCATCTGAGAAGAAACAGTATAACATATTGCTTGCGGCTGTCTCACATCCTCTCCTGTAAACACAGCAATATCTCGGAGTAGTTGACTGCCTCATCCATGCATTGGAGTCCTGGGCCCCAGCGCACCGGCCCCGGCTCCAGCCATGTCGGCCAGGAATGCATCGGCTGGTGGCGGTGACAGAGCGGGAGGAGGCGAACCGGCAGGTAAATGAAACACCACAAAAGCTTCTCACTAGTTTAAATGTTCACACGGAGTGACCCAGTGTCTGTGCGAGGTTGAGATGTGCCACAAAAGAAAGAAGTGCAGCGGTGTATTTTCAGCTGTTTTTCGCCGATTGGTCGCAACTTTGCGCTTTTTCAAAACTAGGTCAGTAGATCAGTAGAGCAAACTCGCCATTTACGGCGTTTATGTAACCCTGCACGACATTGATTGTCATATCGCCAGCATGTTGTGCAGAAAATTGCTTTATTTAGGTTTGTCATGAGTGGTAACGTTATTAAATGTAAATTGTCTGTATTATGTGTAGCGTCTATTGGCTAATGTTAACCTAAGTGACTAAACCACACAAATGTTAGCTTAGCAACGGTAGCATGGCCTGTTTACCGGGGCGACTGTCTCAAAACCGTCGATTCTGTCAGAGATGGTTTTACATACCATGGTAATTTCTCACTCTGGATATCGTTGATGGGTTTCATAGTCCATGGCTTGTGAAAGAACTGGTGTCACGTTGTGGAAAACAAGCTTTAATGTTAGCTGCTGTTTAGGCCTAACTAGCTGTACGGTCGTTCGACCCAGCCGCTGAACCAGCTCAACCGTTTGTTTAATGTTGGCTCGGACGAAGCAGGCATTATTGTAAGTTAGCTGTGCCAATTTCATTTTCCACCCTGGATGTCAAAAATATACTTAGGAGATCTTTCCCCCCGAAACCAATTAGTTTCAGACCGACTTCAATTCACCCAGCGAAATAGGCGCAAGACTTGTAATCAGGGTTTTGTATTCAACCGTAATTATGATAGACTACACAGGAAGACATATTTGTGATTTCAACATGTGTCTGTCCTTCCAGTCACATTGAGTCAAAAACATTTGAAGATCATTTATCGTACAGACATGAGGAAACATCAGACTCATCTACCACAGGGTTCAAACTTAACAAAACTATGGGCTTATGGTTTTCAAGAGATCTCTTTAAAATGTTTATGGTAAATGTATGTCAACCATTGCTATTTTAAGCATATTTTGGACAGAAGTATTAGGTTAATAATGAGATATATCAAGATATTGTTTTAAAAAGTCAACAGTGTGTTCCAATGATAATACAATGCCTTTTGTCACTTGTGTAGTCTCAGTGGTTTTGCACCATGAAATGTAGGTCAAACAACAAGATCGTTAATATTAGTTACTGCATGAATTCATAATATAAAAGATTTATTATGTTACAATAATAGACTCCTGAGATGTGCATGCAAAAGACTGGTTGTATTTTTTTATCCTCTGTGATTATCTATTAAAACTGGAATCAATTTGAACAAGTGACTGTTCTTAAAATGCTTTTAGATGAGTTATATACACATTTTGGCAAATAACATACTTCCAATGTAGTTTTCATTACATTAGTGTTTCATATTTGTAGTAAGTATGGAGATGGCTTAGCTACTTGACAAAATGTCTCACTGTACTAATGGTTTCTGTCAAAGGTAAAGGCTCCATTAACACTGTCAAATCACTGTTATCAAATTGTTTTTTCTGATAGCTTAAGATGTCCAGACGTCCAATGACTAAAGTCCAAGATCTAAAAAGTGCGTAATCCTGCTGACAAACAAACCAACCAATAAATAGACACGGGGGTAAATGTAACCTCCTTGGTGCAGATAGTTTACTGTGCGTGATAGTAGCATAAATGGAGTGGATTTGCTGGGCAGATGCCACTTGTGTGTATGATTAACTTCATGAATGTGAAGTAAGGTGGCACAGGGGAGCTCATGCCCCAGTCTGTGTCTCTAGTCCTGTGGCTGTTGTTGTTGTTAAGAATATAACTTTTAAACCTGAAATTAATTAGACACCCATCATTCTTGTGGTGCTATTATTCTGTGATAATGTGAGTAGGATGTACTCATGTGCTCATTCAGAATTGAGTGAATGAGCAAGTTAATGAACACATGTAAGGGAGTTGGCAGAGAGATGTTTGTTTGGTGTAATGTCCAGTAATCTAGCTCCCTTCTCTGTAGCCCTGTAATCCAACAAAATGTTACAGGGGTAGTAGGATTAAAAATCAGGTTGTTACTGATCTTTCGAACAGCTGTTTGGGTTACAGGGTCTGTGGAGCAGAGTTAAAAATAGATGTCATGGATATCTAACAAGAGATATAACAAGGAGATTTGAAAGCACTCATACACACAATATACACTTTTGATATTTTCACACATTCCCAGACAAAATGTGAAAACATCTCTGTCCTAGATCTTGGATGTCATGTCAGCACTCATACTCGTACTATTCTCTGTGATATATCGCAGTAATATCAATACACTGTTACACTGTTGGTTTGACAAAACAAGCAATTTGAACATGTCACCTTGGGTCAAGGGAAATTGTGATGAGAATATTTCATTCTTTTGAAATCAATACAGTAGTTGATAATGAAAATGTATTTTTTTTGCTTGTTGTTTAATTGAATGTGGAATTAACATATGCCGAAATGTATTAGACCTTAAATCCCTGAAATAACGATGCTGTGCTGGCATAGCCTCTGTGCAGAGACACTTGCAACTCATGCACAGAAGCAGAGATTCCCTCAAGCCAAACTAAAGCAGCTACACCAGAACAACCAGTTATGAGGCTGATCATGGGTTTGAGTAAAGTTATGGGGGAGGTTGTGATTGGCATTTTTACTTTTAGCTGCTGCTATTTCCCACACTTAAGGCTGATGGATTTGTTGGGCACCTTCACCATTTCGGATTTCCACAGCCTGAAAAGGAGTGCTCTGTTGCCTGTTTACTAACACTATTCTACACAGTCTATTATGAGGACTGATATGAGACTGACAGGAGTGGTATGACAGATACAGTCCGTGAGTTAATGCCCCATTAACGCTATTTATGATCTCCTAATAAGAACATTGTGATCATGTTTTGGCAAACCCATGGCATGAGAATTCAATTGATTCTTTCACTTACTTTTGAGAAAGTGAAATCTGACAGACTTGTAGTCTGAAATGCAGTAGTGCGTGGGAACATATATGATATGTTTGCAAACTGAAATCAGGTCTCAGCCCCTTATGACCACCTGCAGCTGATTATGTTTTGTGTGTTTCAGAGGATGTGCTGGTTGATGAAAACCAAAGCAGCTCTCTCTCTCTGTCCAGCCTGATGACCCCATCCTCAGCTGCTGGCATGTCCTTAAGTATGGAGATGCCCCGGAAGCGCAAGGGCAGCATAGACAACCAGTGAGTATGAATGTGATTTATTGAATTTGGCTTTAAAGAAATCTCATAAATCCACTGACCCAAATTGTTTTATTGTGTTATTGACAGTCATTATCTTTCTTCCTAGGGATACAAAATCTGCTTCCATCCCTGATGCAGATATGGAAGACGACCAAAACAGGTACTGTGTGTAGAGCTGGAACAATTAGTTGAGTAATTGATTAGTTGATCGACTGAAAATTAATCGGCAACTATGTTTGTTAATCGATAATTGCTTCAGTTGATTTTGTGCTATTGTGCATTTGCATATTGTTGCTTGGAATGTATACTTCTCAAATAGGTTTTTCTTTGCTACAGGTCAGATGGAGAGGACCAACATGTCAAAATGAAATGCATCAGGTAGCTCGTTTGACACCATCATATTTATAAAACATTTCTAGGTTCCCGTGATGTTATCGCCGGTCTTAACATATGCAAGTTTAGAATATGCCACATTTCACAATGTTCAATGTTCTATAAATTCAAAACAGGAAACACCTTTGAACGCTTGAAATGATTTCTTATTTCGTGTCTCCTCAGGGAGCCACACAGCCAAATTGAGAAGAGGAGACGGGACAAAATGAACAACCTCATAGACAAACTATCAGCCATGATTCCGACTTGTAACCCCATGTCTCGAAAGCTGGACAAGCTCACTGTGCTCAGAATGGCTGTGCAGCACCTCAAATCTCTCAAAGGTACCAAGTCAATCGATGGCCAGCAGTGTTAAAAAATATTTTAGCCTGACATTGTCATCACTGATGCATTCCGTTAATAAACATGATTCAAGTTTCTGAGAACTTAGGTTTTCTTTTTGTAGTTTTAGCCATCAGTTTATCAGCTATAAAACATTATACTCTCCATATAATAATAACTATAGCAATTGCTGAGATTTGGAAACAAGAAAACTGCTACAAAGTCCATCTGGCAAGAAATGAACAGTCAGACAATCTCACAGGTTGTAAACAAGCCAACAGTTTAGGCATATTATCTAGGCCACTTTATTTGGAGGTGAAACTGAAAGTGAGCACACATAAAATTTGGTAGTGATGGTTTTTAGCGATGCTCCTATCTCAACAGTAAATTTACCCTATTATTACAGATAAGATTGATGGCTTAAAACTCTGAAAATAAGATCTAGGTTTTAATAAAAAAAAAAAAAAAAGAATGATCCTTTTACTCCATTTAATAATTGTAATGTATTAATCTGACATTGAACTGGCTGTCTATATTTTCAGGTTCAGCAAGTTCATTTTCTGAAGCTAATTATAAGCCGTCATTCCTTCCTAATGAGGAGCTGAAACACCTTGTCCTCAAGGTAAATATACCTTTGACTATGGGAGCTGATATGTGCACACTGTCTGAGAAACAGTCACTGTAATGGAATACTTTTTTATTTTTAAGATAATTATTTCAGGCATCTGCTAGGTCATCTTAATGCAAAGATAAGCTTGTAAGCTGTCATGCTGTCACATGAGGACATCTTAAACATTTCATTCAAAAGCTACTGATCAGGTTACAAACCTCTGCTGGTGGCAGTGTCCCAGCTTTGCTGTAAGCTCCATTCATCAGAAACATACAAAACATACAACACCAAAATTATCTTTTTTTGGCTTTGTGTTTTTCTACTGTTAGTATGTACAATGTTATCTTCATAATTCTTAACATGCATTGAATTTCAAGTAGTGTAGTATTATAATTGATTAAAATGCTTCTATTTCATTTGAAAAACTATTAAATACAATAAGATAGACATATAAAATAAAACTATTTACTCAGTGGCCTCTTACTTTTGTCTTGACCATGTCATCACATTGGCTCCCCCCCTATTCTCCCCCATGTTTCTTTGTTGTGCAGGCTGCAGATGGGTTCCTGTTTGTAGTGGGCTGTGATCGTGGGAAAATAGTTTTTGTCTCAGAGTCCGTCACGAAGATATTAAATTATAGTCGGGTAACACTTTTACATTTGTTACTGTATCTGCAGAATCTTTTTTTCATGAGAAAACCCCGGACACACCAGATGGGTTGCGTTGCCCTGCAGGGGTCTGTAGTGACATGTTTGGCCTCATGTGCACACATTTCATTACAGTACACTTTAGAAATACCAAATTGATTATAATATTTGCATTGTGTCGTTTAAGCACATAAATGTGCCTGTGTGAAGTCATGTTAGGATGAATGTCAAACCTAGTTGGTTCCCTTAGTTCGTGGTTCATTTTCAAAATGATATACAAGTGATCCTGATGGTTCACTCATGAAGATCTATTGGGCTTTTCCAAAAATTGTCAAATTACAATTGAAATGCTGGCTGGAAATAAATCCTCAGTCGACGCACGCGACTGCTCTGATGATGAAAATGAGGATGTTGGTGCATGTAAACTTCCAATCGGATATTTTTGACAACCGGAGTAAATGGACATACAAAGCTGTGAGAAATTGCCATCTTCCTCATTCTTACTAAAATCTGAACCTCTCCTCCACTTGGTATCTGGTGTGCTCCGGGGTCAACAGTCCACAATCAGTGTACTATGTTAAATTTGTTAATTGTAAGCAAGAATTGCTTTAGATGCAGAATGGTTTTGACATTTCTTTTTATCAGCATCGGAACCATGTTTTGGTCGGTTTGATGAGCTGTTTTTTCTTCCTACAGACGGAGCTGATCGGACAGAGCCTGTTTGATTACATACACCCCAAGGACATGGGAAAAGTGAAGGAGCAGCTGTCAGCTTCTGAATTATACCCTCGTGAACGACTAATAGATGCTAAAAGTAAAGCAGTTTGGTGTGTGTGGTGTGTGTGTGGTGTGTGTGCGGTGTGTGTGCGCGCACTTGCGCGAGTGAGAGCATATTAACACTACTGTCATGTCCCCAGCCGGTCTGCAGGTCCAGGCTGACCTCCCAGTCGGTGCAGCTCGGCTGTGTTCAGGCGCACGGCGCTCTTTCTTCTGCCGCATGAAGTACAACAAAGTTTCTGTCAAAGTGGAGGAGAAGGAGTTCCAGGCCAGCACCTCCAAAAAGAAAGGTAGGGAGAGTACACGGAGGATTACACAGCAGGTCACTTTTGTACAGTCAGGGTTTTTCATTTGGTTTAATGTATAACAGCTGATATAAGTTTTATCAGGTACCCAGTTTTGATGTAAAGTAACCAACTTATATATGTGTTTTCTGTATATGTCATATTTGAGTTGTGATTTGTTTCTGCATGTGCGCCTACAGAGTCGCAGAAGTACTGCACAGTCCACTGTACAGGCTACATGCGCAGCTGGCCAACCAGTCAGTTGGGAGCAGACGGGGAGGGCGAGGCGGACAAGCAGGACAGCTCCCACTTCAGCTGCCTGGTGGCGGTGGGACGCATCCACTCTCACTCATCTCCCCAGGTTAACGGAGAAGTCCGAGTTAAACCAACAGAGTTCATCACACGCTATGCCATGGATGGCAAATTCACCTTTGTGGATCAAAGGTAGAATTGTATTTCAGTTGTGTTTGTATATTGTATTTGCTTGGTGCATGGCTTTGTTGACACATCGAAGAATCGTTGACATATAGATATCTCCATTGACATTTCTAACGTCTTTGACACTGATCAACAGAAACTGTGGATGTCAAAGTGAAACCAAAGCTTCACAAATCAAGTTCATGCCATATTTTAAATAATATAGTACATGTTTATATGTAATTCATACTAACATGATACACTTGTGTATTTATTCATTTCATCTGCAGAGCGACAACCATTCTTGGTTATCTTCCCCAAGAGTTGCTTGGGACATCATGCTATGAGTACTTCCATCAAGACGACTTACCGCATTTAGCAGATAGACATCGAAAAGGTAAATTGCATTTGTCTTTCATCTAAGTATCTTGGATATCGTGTTAGGATTTTTCATTGTCTGCTAAGATGATTCTACAATTAGTGGAGGCCAGTTCAGATTAAATTCTAATTTACAATATAGCTGCTGTTGAAGTACTGGTAAATCATATAATAAATTTCACTCCATTTTGATCTATTGTTAAGTAGATGACTGTTGCAGAATCCAGATGGTTTCTTCATATTTTATATCTGCTGGTCCTGTGCTTGTTGCGTCCTCTGCCTTAAGCAGGTGATACTGATGCTCTGTTTTCCCTGTTTAGTCCTTTGATTCGTCTTCTCACTGTTTTTTCTCCGTAGTGCTGCGGAGTAAAGAGAAAATTGAGACAAACTGTTATAAGTTCAAAACAAAATATGGCTCTTTCGTCACTCTGCAAAGTCAGTGGTTTAGTTTTGTAAATCCCTGGACCAAAGAAGTAGAATACATAGTGTCAACTAATACAGTCATATCGTGAGTATATTCTTCAGTCTGGTTGTGCATTAAATTAATATCTTTGTAGCTGAGATAGATTTATACTAATGGATGCTTCATCTGTTCTCTCATCCAATGACAAGACATGATCACAGTCGAAACAGGTCGGGAAACAAGTCTGAACAGCTGAGCAATTCCAAGACTTCTGAAGGTTAGTTTAAATAGAATATGAAAATAATTAATGGAAATGTGTCATTGAGATCTTTAATGTACAATGATGCTCAAAGATACTGGTTGTGTAGTCATAACACACTGTGACATGTACATGTCTCCTGGTCTGTTCTGTCACGTTCAACTTTTTGTTTTTGTTAGAAGATGGCAAGAAGTCCCTTCCGATTATACCAGGCATCTCCAACACACCTGGAACTATGATTTATGCTGGAAGCATAGGGACCCAGATTGCCAATGAGCTCCTGGATTTCAACAGGTGTGGCCTCACAACAACAGAGCATGTCCAGTGATAGATAGTTATAGATAGTTGTAGAATTCTACAACTGCAACTAATGCTTATGAGATACTGTAGACAATAATTCATCTGTGTCTGTGCTGCTTTAGGATGAACTCATCACCTTCCAGTGGTAACGTCAGCCCGTTCAGTTTGCCACAGGATAAGTCTCCACAAACTCACAATCAAATGAGCAACAATGTAAGTTTCTATACATTCATATTTTTATTGTTGCGTCTGTCCCAGTCATTAATGAGGTGGCACAGCCCACAATTCAAACAAATTCCTTCCCATTCACAGAACTACATGAAACTTTGCAGACTAGTCCAGTCCAAAATGGCTCACTGTAATTTATGAAGCTGCTGTGCATATTAAGTTTTAAAAAATACTATATATGCATACAAGTGAGTAATTTCCACGGGAAGTAAGCCTACTGTAGAGTATACTCTTTACCTACTTAACATGAAGTTCATCACTCGTTTACAAAGTTGTTCAATCAACAACTTACTGCTTCAAGTTGAAATTACAATAAATACGCTTTTAATATTATGGGAACATAACATAACACAACTTCTTTTGTCCCAATATTTGGCCAAATGCAGTAAAAATACTTATGGCTTAATGAATGAATAAATGTGAATTTAATCTGTAAAATATTTAGTTTTGCAGTAGATGAATGGGGAGTAAATATTTGATATTTATATTTGAACTGATCATCCAGTTAGGTGATGATTACAGCTGCCTTTTGTGATTATCTGTAATAAAATGTGTGTGTTGTTGTTTTTGTTTTGTCTTAACGAAACCATGCAGAAGATGTTGACAAAGAAATATGTTTCAAACTAGCATTTTGACTCTACAGGCTCAGTGTGGTTTTACATGTTTCTCTGCCTCCTTTGTTTAAACATCTCTGCGAAAAGATTTTTAGAGGTAGACCAACCATAATGTGAAGCAATCACAGCTGTATGTACTTGGAAATTATGGTGAAGTTCGTCCAAACATTGGAAGGCATAATTTAATGAGCATAGATTTGAGTCTTTCCTCTTTTTTTTTTTTTTTTTTTTTTTTTTTCTTTCTTGACTAAACCCCTGTCATGTTGCTGCTGGGTCTATAATCTTCTTCTCTTTTGGTCTGTAGGTGCCAAATGGAGAGGCAACAGACATGGAGATGCCAGGAAAGTCCAGCTCAGAGGATGAGCCCCAGGGAGCTACATTCTCAGGAGGAGAAACACTCATGGGTACTCTTTCTCATCCTGTTGAATAGCTTATTTATAAACTGTATGTAGGATAATATTTAACTATCTCCTCTTTTAACTCTATCATCTTGGGTGTTTTTTCCCTTCTGTCACCTCATCTCACCTCAGGGGAGAATTCCCAGCTGGATTTGGACAGTGTGGTTGGACCAGGCCTTAGTAGTCTCAGCAACGATGAAGCAGCCATGGCAGTGATCATGAGCCTCCTGGAGACGGACACAAACTTGGGCGAGGCTGTGGACTTTGAAGAGATGCACTGGTCTTTATAGAATCTGGTCTTACAGTGTGACGCTGTGGCACAGTTGTTGGACCATCATTTTTTTGGTGACAAGAACTTCTCGAATGCTTACTCCAAGAGCATTCTGTTTTTTAAAGACTTTTTTTAATTTATTAGTTACCTTTTTCCACATAAGCTGTGTAGTCTTCGGGTGGCTGCTCTAACAGGAGCGGGATCGATGACAATAAGGGACAACTGCTTTCCCTCTTCAAAAGGAGGATTTGCCTCTAAAGCCTTACAGCGGTCTGCCTGCCCTGAAACGCTGTTCCTCACTGCTTTCTTCACATCTACTGTCATCCTCTGTTTAACTGAAGAGGCTCTTACAAGGTTGAAGAACATATGAACACAAATGACAGTGGAAGGGCTTGCGTCGTGGCGGCTCGGGTTTCCTGCTTGTATTTCTCTCCTCACTGACATTTGAACAAAGGTTCGGAGTGACGAAGCAAAAAAAAAGAAAGAAATTGCACTGAATCGATTTCATGTTTTTAAAAAAAAAAAAAAAAAAAGATGTAATTTGATTAGGTACTGTATGGTTAAAGGAAGACACCATGACAACCAGGCCCATCTCTGTGACCCCTCAGGATCCAAACCGTAGGTAGGCAGTGTACCACGGAAGACCACACTTCCATAACCTCTAACTTTGAGAGTCACTTTATAATGTGTCACTCAGAGATTTTCTCTTAACTTGTCAGTATCTGAACATTTTCCATTGAAACGGTCCAGTAACCTCCTCTCTTGTACACTGACTTGAACATACTGTATATGTGTACATTTGGTATGATTGCAAACACCATGTCTTCAGGCCATATCTGTCTTAAAGGGATAGTTTGCATAGGAAGAATATTTTAATTAATTTTTAGTATATATATCTACATTTGTATATACATAGTATATACATCTATGACTGCCCTGGATTTTATTTACACTAGTTCTACACATTTACCATTTCCTGGCAGAAAGTATCCACCCTCATAAATAAAGAGAGCGGTCAGTTTTGGTGATTGACCCTTCATGAACTCCTATAGATTTATGAGCACTACAGTACTACTTAATGCAAAGTGAAACAGCACTTTAGAGGTGCTGAAATGGAAGTTTGGTAGCAACGGCTGAACAGCAAACCCATTTCACATCTGTGACATTTTATTAATACATGTTTGAGGTTGAGTCTCATGTTAGAAGTGATAAACTCAGGGAGCGATGGAAGCAAATCCGCCCCATGTAAAACATACGATGACACAGTTCTTAGTACGTGTAGCAGTATTTGTCTGCCAGTTTAAGTTTTAAAAAATACTTTCCTACATACTGTATATTGGTATGTGGTGTAATGAGTCTGAACTTGTTCACATGTACATCTGATTTGTCACTCATTGTCTGCTTTATAATCTTGCAGGTAAGCCATAGCTTTAGCTGTTTTTTTTTGTTTTCCATGTACCTTTATGCACTGACAGTCTTTCAAAAGACATGTTCATGTTTTATGTGCCTGTCAGAGGCACACAGCATTGTCATGCACCTGCATAAATTTTTTTAAGGGATTATTCTATGCAGAGCTATCATTCCATAAATCCTAAACTTCAAGCTATGTCTCTCTCTCTCCATGTAATTGTCACTCCCGTATCATGCATGACTCAAAAAAAAAAAAAAACTCCAAATGAAATAAGACTTTTGGTGAGAATAAGTCACGAGTTGTTTGGATCCTCTTTCCATTTACCTCATCTAGAGTTCTGTTTTGCCCCTCCTTTATAATTGCACATCTTAGATTTTACAACACTGATAGCCATTATGTGATGACTTCTATGGTAGTGTATGTGATGTATGTGTGGCAGTGACATGGCCTTATGGATTGATGAAAGGTAAAAATTTGAATGACTAAAATATATCCAGTTATACATCCCCTATTTCAAGTTATCAAGAACTGAAATATTTCTCAACATGTGAGTCTACAAATTATGAAGTAAAGAAAATTAAGAGATGAACGAGCCCTACAGACTGTTGTAAATGTTACATTTATCAAATTGCATTTCTTTTGCCGGAGTGTTGAACACTGAATGTGCGATGAAAGGCAGTCTTTTTTTTTTTTTTTTTTTTTTTTCAAGACACTTAAAGAATATCAAGTACATAAACAACTCGGTCAAAAACATAGCAGTTGTATTACTGTCCACATAGTCAATATATGGAACTGTGTAACTTTTATGCCATGCAATTGTTCATATTGGTAACGTGGGCCACAATTTATAGTCATCTGTTAAGGATTTTCCAATAAGAACGCTAGTTTCGAGGATAGAAACGGTGGTTGTGAATCATGAAGAATACTGTCTTTTCTCTCTAATGCTTGAATTACGAGGAGCCGGTGGATGGAGCAGCTGAACTCACGAGGACCCTCCTGCCTGTGTCCGAAGTGCCTTTGGACATTTCTGCTAGGACACACAATAAACCTGTGTTGCTTTTGGAGATCGCCTCCCACCTGGCGCCTTTGCAGACTGAAAGCAGGGCTAAAATGTTATCTTTGGATTAACTTGATGCAACATGGCATACTGTGCACATCATGAATGAAGTGGAAGCTTGTTCACAGATGAAACAGGAGCTGTACATGTTGGCTTTGGCACTCACTACCTAACCAAACAGCCAGAACTATGGAGTCGTGCCATAGACACACGCTGGTCCTTTTTTAAAGGCAAAAAGTCAATTTTGTATTTTTTTTTTTTTCCCCCATTCCTCTTGTTCAATCATTGCACTATTGTAGCTGTAATTTGCCCAGAAAGCTTAAACATTGCTCTCACTTCAGCTTGTTTGGTAGTGACTGAGTGATAAACCTTGCAAAGAGGTAACATTTTTCTTCTGCCTCCATTCGGAATAAAACCGTACACTTTGTAAGATAGGGAACATTATGTTTTGATTTCATGCCCCTTTATATGTCTAGTTGCATGCTGTTCTTGTATCATTTATTGTTATTGTTTGTTTTTGAAATCTGTCGCGTCATTAGACTTGGGAAGTTAAGACGGACACAGCCAACTGTCGCTGCGCAGGAGGAAGGACCTTAACCTTTGGGCTTATATCGGGCAGTTGGGAGTTTGTTACTGCCTCCATTGTACCACTTCCTGCCACTTTATAAGTTCATTCTTGTTTGATTTGTGGGCTGCAGAGGAAGCACTTACTGTATTTGTTAATTGCATTATTGCTGCTACTTTCAACATGTCTGGGCTGTCTTCCCAGGTTGTCGTGTTGTTAATAAATATTAGTTTACTAAACCCTCAACAGGAACTCTGAGCATATTTTCAAATATCTGTTTTTGGATCAAATGGAAAATACTGGAAAAACCTTTTGTGAACAGCCACACTGAATTCAAAACTTTTCATCAAACTCTTACCACTTTTCATTCTGCAGTTTTCTGTCCTTACAGAGGCACATTGAGAAGCAGTAGCCTTCTTTTTTGAGTAATTACATTTGCCTTCTCCTGCACCCTTACAACCTTCCTTATTGTTCCCCCCTCCAAGGAGATTAGCTTTGAGTAATTTGTCAAATGTGATAAAGTAGTGGTTGGTGCAATTAAGAAAGCCTGGCATAAGCTGGGATTTGTTGAGTATATAAAGTCAGCAGTGAATGCAGAGTTGTTGCTCCCTCTTAACAGAATGGGCCAAGCTGCTACCCTGCCTTGCAGGAGGGGAGAGTCTTATGTTACGGAGCTGTACGAATGGTTCAGGTAAGATTTTATTTACCTTTTGAAATTTCTACAGAGAAACTTAAGTAATTCTGTATGCTATCTGTATTGAAGTAGAAAAGGCCTGTTTGAGTAAATGTCAGGGGAGAGGGAGTGGAAACATGTTTTATTCTCATGTAGAATACCTTTATCTATATTCCAGACACATCTACAGAGAATCTCCTTGAGCTTTTTGATTATTAGATTTCTTTCTCATTTGACCTCTTTACTCCATTTCATTTTGCCATGTGAGCACTTCTATAACCTTTAGGAATCATGTCTTTATCCCTACTTTATTTCCAAGACTACACACTACTGATTAGCTTCATGTTGCCATGCTGTAGTAAATTGGTTCAAAATCATTTGGCCTAATTATCATAGCACTCACATTCCAAGGTATAAACAAGCTTTCAAATTCAGGTAATCTCCACAGGTCCGGGATGGGTTGACCTTAATTCTCTTAATTCTCAATTTAAAGGACACATTTCTCCTGCTACAAACCTGACTCTTTATCCAAACGGCCTCCGTGTTTTTATGTATATTTCAACTGAGACAGTTCTTTCATTTTTTCTCAAATATTTTCTTCTTCTTCATAGAAAGTTTATTAATGAATGTCCAAGTGGTCTGATCACTCTTCATGAGTTTCAAAGGCATTTCTGCAACGGAACAGTGGGCAGTGAGTCAGCTGAGTATGCAGAGCAGATATTCCGCACACTGGACACTAATGGAGTAAGAAAAGCACTGAATGACACTACACACACTATAGATGAGTCTGGAGGCAGGAATTTTCCTACAGCATTAACAGGAAAGTAGTAATAAACACCATAATATCTAAATAGAATAAACAATGATGAAAATATATATTTTTTAATACCATAAACAAAGTTTTTTTCCTCTTTAGGATGGGGTGGTTGATTTCAGGGAGTATGTCATGGCCATCAGCATGCTTATTGAAGGTTCGGCTGTGGAGAAGCTGCACTGGTCATTCAAGCTCTATGACAAAGACCGAGATGGTGCCATTACAAAGGAGGAAATGCTGGAGATCATGCAGGTGTGTGTGTGTGTGTGTGTGTGTGTGTGTGTGTGTGCGTGTCAGGTCGCACATTTCAAGCATATCATAAGATGATGCCACAGTTGCTGCATCTTTCAGTTGAACTGGTGTGTGTTTCCCTTTGTTCACAGGCGGTTTATAAGATGAGTGTAGCCGCTGCTTTGACCAAACCAAACCCACTCACAGCTGAAGAATGTACCAACAGGATATTTGTGAGATTAGATAAAGACAATAATGGTGAGGAAATGATTTTCCCTTTCTGCTTGAAATCATGGTGTAGTGTTATTTCAGCATGAAACAATGGGTGGCACAATCTTCCAATACAGGGCATTTAAGTGCGTCTTTTTCCCCTCAGTGAATCAACCTCATGTACTTAATGACTATTTTATAGGACTATCGGGATCCATGTGGCAAAAACATTCAATAAGGGGATTTTTTTTCCAATCTGCTGTGTTATTTTCAAGACTATGTGGAACCATAACGATTCAGATAAAGAAATAAAAAGGAACATCTGAATGAAAAATGATAGACAGGTTTTAAAAAAGTTATTATCATCTTAAATACTTTATTTCAACTCTGAAAACCTTCAAATGAGGTTTTGCTGTGATTCAAACCTGAAGAACATTTATTTTACCAGTTAGGACAAGTCTTTAAGATGATTATTCAGTCAGAGAGTCTGAGGGATGAAGCAAGCACATACCTAAAGCTGAGGTAATGCATCCAACCACAGTATGTGTAATGGGCACAAAATATTGCGGTGTATATTTCTTGTGCCGAGGTTTGACCGTCTACTCGATAGTTAGACACGTCAGGGGTATGGTGAGGAGGACAGGTTTGGGCTTTTCCTAGTAACTGGGTTATATAATAGAGGATGCATTTGCTCTAAATGCTGAACATAAGCCTTTACGTAAAATTTAATTTTGAAAAAAGTAATTGAAAAGTATATTTATATATATTTGTACATTTTAATAACACAATGGTTAACAAGCATTAAAACATATTGAACTCCTGCTCACTGATAAGAAATCTTGCTGGCATTGATTTAGGAAGGAACAGAACCAGATGATATTAATAGAGTCTGTCCTCTGCTCTTTGTCTCTAATCACTGCCTGTCCTTGTTATGTCTGTAGCCATCATCAGTCTAGAGGAGTTCATAGAGGGAGCGCTGGATGATGATTGGATCAGAGAGATGCTGGAATGTGACCCCAGTACCGTGAAGGTGGAGAGGCCCCTGAGGAGGGACACCGCTTTGGGGACCCATGGTTGACCTGAAATGGAGTATTCTGTTCACTGGGTGCAAAGAAATTGTAGTCATTGCAGCAACAGTTTCCATTTGCTGCGACAAATTATATCAATGTCTGTTGAGTAACTGCAAGGTAGACACAGGAGAGCACTAGGAAATGCTTGCTTGTAATATTTATAAAGGAATCATTTCTGCCTTGTTTTATTTTGATTGATATGTTTTTTCTGCTGCAGTCTTGATCAATGCTTTGTTTGTTCATGATGTTTTCTTTATTTTCTCTGTATCTGAATGTGTCTCCTCATAGAATAAATCATGGCTGTCATAACACACTGACACTTTACTTGTCCTACTGTATTATATTATCCATCCTGCACTTATGGCCAGATTAATTTTCACAAGGTAATATACCTCAAGTTAATAAATACATTTTGAGCAAGCATGTTGTAATGGCATTTGCAGTGATGTTGCAAAACTGTGGCCCTAAGTTGCCCTTGATTACCAGGGACCTGTTCTATCTTCCCTGAATACCTGTGGTATTTGATTTATTCCTGCTGTCCAGGTCTGGATCTCATTGGTAGATGCTTAGGGTGATACACACCAGCAATGGAGAGTATCTATAAGTACAATTATGCAAGTACTGTACTTAACTACAATCTTGAGGTACTTGTACCTTACTTGAGTATTTCCATTTTATGCCACTCGGTACAATTAGCCTACTCCAATGCAGTTGGAAATATTGTAGTTTTTGGTCAACTTATTTATTGTATGTGATGCTTTCCAGATTACTTTTTTCAAGTATTTTTAATAACTTCTTGTTGTTAATATTTCTGTACTTTTACTTATACAAAACTTTAAATTCAGCACTTTTGCTTATATCGTACTATTTTTGTATAGTGGTGTTTGCTAGTTTGCGAGGATATTTCTTCCACCACTGACACCTAAACACCACTTGATGTCGCTTTTGCTTGTTTAAAACTGAAACGCAGGCACCTCCCAGACTTTGAGGAATATGCTGCTTTTAGTTTCGGCAAAAACATGGAAAGTTCCTTGCGTTATTGACTTAGATGCGGTGGGCCAGGAAGCGACTGTTTATTGTGATTATTCCTGGTCAGCTTTCACGGGAATAAACAGAGGAATAAAGATTTATTGCTTTCAAGTAATCTTTGTATCCTGTTCATTGTTGACATTAACAGCGAATGGGTTTGTCCAGCAAGAAAGTCTCATCTCCCATCTTTTCCATGCTACAGTGAATGCATCGTATAAAGAAGTGGCTGCTCCCAGGCCAATCCAGGCGGCAGCAGGGCGGGATTTTCCAGCTGTGACGTCCAAAGTTTTCCAGCAACCCTGTCACTTCGACATCATGGCGTAGTGATGTCGACCGACGCGGGGTAGTTCTGGTGGGTACGGAGAAGTTTGGAAACCGAACATTGTGGAATTATTTTAAATCATAAAAGAAAAAAAACAAACGGAAATATATTTATCTCTTGGAGCCGAGTCTCGGTAAGTGAGTTTGTTAATGTTTTGGCTGTGATTTATTATTTCCAGTAACTCAGGTTTAGGAGGAGGTTGCTAACGTTTTGTCGAAACAAACGGCTGCTGTGGCTCGTTCAGATGAATGTGCACGTTTTCCCAGCTTACTAACTTTAAACGGTCACTTTTTAGGTTTTTTTTACGATGCTGACATTGTATTAACGGTTCCCAAATGGCCCTTGTACCTCATGGGATACACTCAGGGGGCTTCATGCATAACCACAAGTTACCGGTAGTAAGATTTCACTTTTTTTTCACTTTTTTTCCTACTTTTTTCCACTTTTTTTTTTACATTGGCACAGTGAGAAAAAGTTGTGAGCAAACGTTGTAAACGCAGAATTACACTTCATCCAGCTTTATCTGGAAGGTAATGCGAAGGTTTCACTCAAAGATGTTCATCCTCTCAACTATGGGACAACAGTTAGTTAAACGAAAGATTCCTGACGTGAGAAAGTCGGTCTAACATTAGTTTATGACTGCCACAGCTCCAGACTCTGCCACACTCTGTGGTAAATCAGTCCCATTACCCGAGGCCATATCTTTTTTACATAGACTTTGATTTGCCTTTAGGTGGAGCTGACCGATGAGATTCACTTCGGTACCGAATTTGATGGTGTTAATCAAAGGTGAATTGGCTAAAGCTGTAAACTAAGGCGAGTTGTTTAGAGTTTGTGTCTGGAGTTTTTTTTTTTTTTTTTTTTTAAAGCTATGGAATTTGAGCAGCTGTTGTATTGCCCTCCAGTCGACCTCTTAAAACTGTTTGCTCTCTCTTTTCAAACGCTTTCCAAAAATACAGAAATATCTGCAAACCAGATACCAGATGCTCTCAACATAATGATCCTGCAGGACCCACTATATCCCCATCAATTTAATAGTTTTTACACCGATTCACTCCTGCCTGTGCAGTGGAGGAGATTTCATGAGGTTGTTAGGTGTGATGTTTGAGGTGTCTGTTTGTGTGATTTAACTCTGGAGTTTACCTTCAATATGTTAATTACTATTCTGATTTTAGGGAAACCCCCAGGGCTCCTTATTACAGCTTCTTCCCGTCTTTACTGTAGAAAAAAATGCAAGGAATTTATGTTGGAAGAATGCTAAAAAAAAAGTTGAATCCGGCCTGCAAAACTGCAACAAACAAGTGTTTTAGTTATTTTACTAAAATGGAGTGGTGGAGTTGTACACAGCAAACCAACAATTGTGTAACCTTCAGCTGTTTTGATTTACATAACCTAACCCTCTGCTCCACATGTGTACTATTCAGTGTTGCATTTCTTTTTGACTAGATATCAAAGAAGATTACTAACTTATAAGTCAAGTTAAGACACAAGCAGTGCAGTTGTGAGTGATATGAAAAGAATGTGCAATGCTGTCCAACATAAATGAACTGCTGTTGTGATCTTTTGCATACATGCAGGCAGAAAAAAATTCTTGAAGATTTTATCGCATGGAGGTTCTTTATTCCAAAAAAGAAAAAGAAAAAGAAAAAAAATCCATCTTTTTTCATTGTGTTTACACTGTATCACGCATTGCCTTGTGTGCTTCTTATTTTTAGTTCCAGGCTGTCTGAAGATAGAGAAAAGTCTCCTTTAGCTCTACACCCATATCTTGTTTTCATATAGGCGTTGTTGTTTGGTGGCATAAAATTAGTGATGGTGTATTCTGCCTGCGTACCTAGGTTGGAAATAGCTACAGGTTATTCCAGAGCAGCGCCCTGCAGGCAGCTGATGAATGCCTCGACTGTCTGCACCCAGCGAATCTTTGCACACAGCCTTCTAACCGCAATGCTTCATTTCATGCACCCTTACACTTGGAGACAATAACATGAGCCCCATCACGAGATTAAGTTGTGGCTGATGATTTGCTCATAATATAATTATTATAAGCAGCCTGTGTATGGCACACCACTGTGCCATAATACACCTACAGAAGATGATGCCTAAAGAAAGGCCTAACTTTGTTACCCTTAAGCATTCTCTGAGGTTTTCAGCGCTGAATTGAGCATTCACTGAGTGAGGTAAAACAGGATGAGGTATGCCAGTCAGATTTAAGCTTTTTCTCTTGGAAACATTGTGTGAAGGTAAAGACTAGGTCAAGGCCTGCATGAATCAAAACATGGAAAGTGTCATTATGTGGTGAAACTTGGACCTATCCCCTCATGTCCACAGATTTATCTTTGTAACCTCAAATAAAAAAAGAAAAACTAAAGCAAAGTGCTGTATGATTTATGTCTGGATTGTAAAATCCTCTCTCCCCAGGCCCTTTTACCACCAGTGCAACTCATCTCAACACAGGCTGTTAAAGCCAGTTGCATGACTGCTGTAAACACTTTACTCCCTCAGAGACAAGTGGCTCCGATGCTTCTATTTTGTTTTCTATTTCCTGTGTGTGCAACACCATAGTTTGCTGACCATTCAACTGAGGAATTACAAGATTCTGTCTTTTTTTATACTTGAGCTCTCTGTCGAGAGCCCAGTGAGGATGGGTTGTGATGGTTCTCTCTCTGCCTGAAGGGACCAGAGCTGATGGATCTGAAAAGCCATTATAGTGATCCACTCTCCCCCCCTTGTGCTCATTATTCTGAGCATGTCTCCATGAATTATATGGCTGTTTTCACCAAAGGGCAAGATTGCTTTTTGAATGTTTTTTTTTTTTTCTTCAGTTTTGTTTTGAGGCTCTTTGGGTCTGAAAAGAAGCAGGAGGCAGGCAGGTGCTGTTGCAAATGCCATGCGTACTGTAGCGATGCCTTGCAGTTTTTCTTTCTGTCTTTTGTCTTCTCATGCCTTTCAGTCAAAATACCCTTATACCATGAACAATAGCCATCTCTGTGTGTCTTATGGTTGGTGGTAAGTGGTGCTTATAGAAGGGCAGACAGTGAGACTTTGTTTTTGAGAATGATTCTTGCTTGTTAGGATGTTTTTGAGATGTCTCCTTTGATAGTAAACTTGCAGATGGAATAAATACTTCACAGAATAATTACTTAATCTGTTTTACGTAATTCACAAAAAAAATTAAAACACAATAGAGCTGAAAAGATTAGTCAAAAAGATAACTGATGGAAAATGAATCTGCAACTATTCAGATAATTGATTAATCATGTCAAACCTTTTTTCTAGTTAAATGCTAAACACTTGGTGCCAGCTGTTCAAGTGTGAGGATTGCTTGCTTTTCTTTGTCATGTATGGTGGTTAACCTGGTTTTACACTGATAGCAATATACCCACATTTTCCATCTGTTTTCTAACATTCTATAAACAATTGATTAAAGGATTAATTGAGAAAATAATCATTAGTTGCTGACCTAAGAGACACACTGGCCTGTAGTCTTTGTGTAGTAAAGACAGTGTAGGCAAAGTCACCTTGTCTGCTTCCTAGACAACTCTCTTTTGTTTACATATGACTCACATACCATGGAGGCATCCCAGCACTTGAGGACACAGTGCAGTTCTCTGTAATTAGGTGTTCTTTGTGCTGGACTTTGTGTCCACTGGATCCAGGATGAAGCCATAGAAGTGCTCAGACAAAGTCTTTACACTTGTTTAGCATTGACTTACACATGGGCAGCAGGTTTCCGAGCAACATGTCTGGTCTTGGCCTGGTGTGTGAAGTTTGTTTGCTGAAAGCCATGTGTTAACCTTACCCATATTTGTCTTTCTGGTGTGAGAGAAAAGCTGACTCAGGTTTTTGAGGGGGATGCCCTGCAGGCCTTCATTCCAGTTTGAGTATTGCTCCAAACTCTGTCTGCCGTCTGCCATTCAAGACTGGATTTCTACTTTTGTATCTGTTGTTGGAGAATAGTGACTTGGCTGTATTTGTTCCGACTTCTGATTCCTGAATCCTCCTGATCCACCGCAGCATGGGTAAATACTCTGAGATGTCACAGTAGTGAAGGTCTGTCCTTAATCTGCTCTGTCTATTGGAAAAGTAAAACCATCCTGGCATTCAGGCAAAGTCTGTTCCAACATTATTTCTGAGCTTAAACTATTAGTTGATGAATCAGTTAGTTGACTAATAGAAAAAATCTGTTGCAATTTTGATAACCGATTATTCATCAAAGTACTTTTTAAAGCTAATCATACTTTAATTTCAGCTTTTAAATCTTGAAATCTAAATCTTAATTTTCTTCACATCTTTGTTTTATGTGATAGGAATCTGCATTAAGATGAAAAAGATAATCAACAGAAAATTACCCTCCAATTACTTTGATAAACCGATTAATTGTTTTAGTCATTTCTCAAGCAAAAATGTCTTACATTTACTCCAGCTTCCAAATGTGAGGATTTGATCCTCTTCTTTGTCATATCATGGTAAACTGAATATCTTTGGATTTTGGAACGCTGGTCAACTACAACAAGCTATTGAAACAGATCACCAGCTCTTAGGGACAAAACCATTAATTGAGAAAATTATCTGAAGATCAATTGATAATGTTTTTTGGTGTGTTGGACAAAATAAGCTATTTGATGTTGGCTGTCAGGAAATGGTGCTGGGTATTTTGGGGAATTTCTGACATATCATAGACCAAATGATTAATCTATGAATTCAGAAAATAATTAATTTGTTATTCAATTCTGATAAGATGCGACTGATGTGCTTCTGCTGAAATGTTTCCCAAACAGCAGATCACCTTCCTGTCTTTCGGGAAAAACTGTTAGATTCTGTATAGTACTGTGCCTTTTTCAAATGTCATGGTATACTGTATGTCTGCTTGTCCCATTTGTAGAAGAAGTGGGACAAGCAGTTACTGTAGGCAGTGGGAGACGTATTTTTACCCATTCAGAATTTTATTGTTGGAAACCACTGAGCATTTTACTGCAGAGCTGACTGATGGCATGTTGGTTCTTCTCATCTCCTCTCAGGCTACTGTTGTGACAATCCTTACATTTCAGCGGATGCTTATTTTACACATAATGGAAAAAGTGTCCACAGGAATGCTGAAATAACAGTGTAAGGTCTGTGGGTGGTTTCCATAAAGTTTGAAAATGGTCCTACGTCCCAGTGTTGGGCACTCCCAGGATGTGAGGCAGCTGATTAAAGGAAAAGGTGTGTGTGTGTGCGTGTGTGAGAGAGTGTGAGTGTGAATGTGCAAATGAGTGTCTGTGCATGCATGTTTGTGCATGCATGAATATACAGCAAAGCCTTTTGATTAAACACCCAGAGAGAAAGGGACTGCTGTGCTGTTTGGGCAGATGTCCAAGACTGGGACACTAAAATGTATCTTCACTCAGCTCCAAACAGAGTGTCCAGTGTCCCATTGGCAGGACATTTATTGTGCCAGTATTTTAGGTAAATGGCCTGATTGATATTCTGAAATGCACTATTCATTAGTCTTACTCTGAAAAAATGTACATACGATCTCTGCTGCATAGAGCTCAAGAAGGTAGAATAACTAAGCAGAGCATGCAAGTTTTTTCATTTTCTAAGCTGCCTCATACCCTGGTTATAGCATGATATCATGTAAGTTTTGATGGGGTGCTTTTCTTTGATCTCACTCAGCTTATCCATTTTTATACAGTCAAACCCATCTCACAAACATGCTATTTTACCAGGCACGGCCTTTTTTTAGGCGTAGAGGGTTGCTGAGGATGTACTACAGTTATAGCCTAATTCCTGGGTGGGAATGCTTTGTAATGACATGCTAAACGCCAAAGTAACTGCACTTTTTTTTGGCCTAGAAAGCTGAATACAACTGTAGCTGGTTTGCTGGATTTGTCCTCTTCCTACACTGTTGAAATTCACATCTCAAGCACACAGAGCTGCTGCCACAGTGATTTGTTATTTTGTAGACTAAACTGTTATTGTTACTTCATGGGTGTTGGTGCTTGGCTTGTAGTCACAACAAACATAAATGTTTTAATTTTAAATTCCTTCATGTTTTATTTCAGATTCCTTGTTTTCTTTTTGTGTCATAGGCACATTTCAAGTCCAGTGTCTTTTAATAAATAAAATGTTATTTAAATGCACTGCCTCACCTCTTTTTTCTTTTATTATAGTGCATTTCAGTGCATCATATCAGTGCAACATCTTCATTCTGATGCTTTTCAGAAAAACAGTTAAAATAATCATTTTCAGTTTTCAAAATGACTAAAATACAAGGTGGATGTTTTTTTTTTTGTTTTTTTTTTACAAGGTTTAATTGTCTCCTTGCAGATTTATCAGTGAATGAAGATGATGTCTGATGCCAGCGACATGTTGGCAGCCGCTCTGGAACAGATGGATGGCATTATAGCAGGTAAGATTCTCCTATGGCATTGTGGAATAACATATATATAAATTTGAGGAAAAACTGTGATGGGAGAAACTTTTAGAAGTACAACCATCAATGCAACACTCAACTGATCTGGGCTTTATGGCAGAGTCAGACAGAATCCACTCCTCAGTGAAAGTTTGCAAAAAAGCAGCTAAAGGATCTGCTCTAAATTTCAAATGTCTTCGCAAATGATCTAAATATTTATGTCAATGTGATATTTCAGTTTTTCCTTTTTTTATATATTTGCAAAATAATGGAGTATTGAGTGTAGATTGATGAGGGAGAAAAAAAAGATTTTGTTTTATTTTAGCATAAGTCTAAAACATAACAAAATTGAAGGGTTATGATTACCTAATGGACTGTATATCGAGTTAACCTGGACGTGTTATATAACTCCTCCAGGTTGAGTTAAAATTGATAAGAGTCCATCTGTTGTCTTGTTACGGTTTGTTGCACAGCTGACATTCTAGATAGTTATCACGTAATATGTAGAGCTCTATGTTTGTCAGAGAGTGTCAAGCATTTATTCTGTCCATGTTCAACAATGGTACAATATTAAATTTGTACAATTATACTGTATAGCTGTACTATTAAGAACAGTAGCTTTAATCTAAAACCTTCTAAATAATTACTTAGTGAAGTATGAGCTGGTTGATCTCTGTCTGTGTTTTAATTCTAGCTCCTCCTAATATTTTCCTTTCTTCTGTTGTGCTTCTTCACCTCAGGTTCCAAGGCTCTGGACTACTCCAATGGGTTGTTTGATTGCCAGTCACCCACCTCTCCTTTCATGGGCAACCTGCGGGCACTTCACCTTTTGGAAGACCTTAGGGGCGTCCTGGAGTTGATGGACACAGAGGAAAGGGAGAGTCTACGCTGCCAGATCCCCGACTCCACAGCTGATAGTCTGGTTGAATGGCTCCATGGTCACCTGGTGAGAGCCTTGCATGTTGGAAAGACACATAATTACTGCATAAGAGTCATAAGATATGTAAAATAACGGTGCTAGTGAATGAAACTGGCAAAGGTATGAAGGTTTCTGAACAAAAGACCATGAAAATACACATTTTACATGTCAGAATGGATCTTTTTTTGTCCTCATCAGAATAGTGTAGCCTCAGGGCAGATCAGTTTCACTGGTAATGTCACATAACTGGTTTATCTGAACATAAAACATGTAAAATATAGGACTCATGTTGCTTTTTAAGGGCATGAAAGTGATTCAATTTTGTATGTGCTAATGACATTCAGCTTTTTTTTTTTTTTTTTTTAAACTTTGGGTTACTCTGAGATTTCCTTTTCATTTCACCCTTGATATATTTGTGAAGGAAGAAAGACTTGTTGTTGGAATCAGTTTAAGTTGTGTAGTCATGGAAGAGGTTTTGTTTGTGATGATTGGACAGATTGTGCTCCAAACAGCTTTAGCACATCTGGTTTCCTGCTGATGAAGCTCACTCTGTGTGCTGCATTAAAACTCTATGAATGCAGACAAGTGTGGGCAACAATCCTGTGTCCAAGTAGACCACCAACTGGTTTTCTAAGAGAAAACATGACTGTCCCTTTTATGCTGAGTTCCCTGGGAATGCAAGATGAAATGCTGTTGTTGTCAATGTCATAGCCAGTGTGCTGCAAGAAACATGCTGACGTCTTGGGAACCAGAGTGGTGTTTGGGAGAGTGATGGGCTTTAGGCCAGAGTTTTTGTGTAATGCTGTAACTCACTCTCTGTACAGCAGTCTGAATTTGAGCCTTCTGCTCAGCCATGTAAGGTTTTGTTTGTGCTGGGTGAAGCAGTGTAACCAGTCACACTTTGATATGAAGCATTTCATCTGCGATCATTACTAGGCACTGAAACCTTCAAGGTTTTTAGATCAGCAGAATGAATTAACTTACCCGCACCACTTACCCATGTCTGAATTTTTCAAGGACTAAAATCACCTTCTGGTTCTTTGTCTAATCCACATTTTCTTCTGTCCTTGCAGTCCAACGGACACGTCTCTCTGGCTGGGGGTGACCACTACCAGGAAAGGCTTTCCCGAATAGAGAGTGATAAGGAGTCTCTGGTGCTTCAGGTACCCATCCAGCAATGCTTATACCAAATCACAAATCCCACATTTATACTTAAACTACAGAGACATATAAATGTCTGTTTTTTAAAAAGGAGTAATGGCTTGGTTTCATGCAGGTGAGCGTGCTGACAGACCAGGTGGAAGCTCAGGGTGAGAAGATTCGGGACCTGGACTTGTGTTTGGACGAGCATAGGGAGAAACTCAATGCCACTGAGGAGATGCTGCAACAGGTGTGTTTGTGTGTATGCCTGTGTGTGTGTGTGTGTGTGTGTGTGTGTGTGACTGTTTCATATGTAATACACCTCAGGACAAATTCTTTGCACACAAGACCAAGAGACACCATACATTCAGCTGAAAGACCTGAGGTCACCTCATCATGTTTGTCATAGGAGAGGTTTCTCCTTGTGTTTGCGGTCAGCTACTGAGATCATGCTGGCAGCTATTCTTGTCCACCCTTAGAACTAAGCAATGAGCCTTCATATTTTTGGAAATCATCACCATACCATTGTAGGACAAACAAAAAAGACTACACACAATGCTTTCTGGTGACCAGATTACTATTTTAGATATTTACAAAAATGATACCTATATTGCTAATGTTATTTGTGCTTCCTATAACAACTACATGGCAGCCACAAAGTTTTTTTGTGTAACAGTCTTCATTTATGATATTGTAGGAGCTTCTGTGCAGAAGTGCACTCGAGACCCAGAAGCTTGAACTGATGTCTGAAGTGTCCAACCTAAAGCTGAAGCTAAATACCATGGAGAAGGAGAGAGTGGACTTTGATGACAGATTTAGGGACAGCGAGGTATGTGAGCTAATTCTTAGGACAGGAACCCTCTTTGTTTCTGCATGTGTCCTTACTCTCTCGCCTAAGTACACACACACACACACACACACACACACACACACACACACACACACACACACACCAAACAAACACTCATTCATGTTGTCTGACACCTGTGTGGGAGAGGGATGTCTTATTTTACTGTCAGTCTTGAAGCAGCTGTGTGTTGAGTAAGAAAAACAGTCAGAGCATTCACAGAACTAGCCATGAAAAATATGCCTGCTGTGTTTGTGGTTATTATAGATGAAAGACTGTGGTGTGCAGAGGGTTCACCTTTTGTTTTTGATTCTATTTGGATTTGTTGCCCTCTGGTCAAAAGCTTTACAATCGTTAAGATGTCAATCATTAGTTCATTAGAGATGGGGAGATGAACCATGCAGAATACTTGGAACACTTTCAAACATGTCATGTTAGTGCTGTAGCAGCATGGATGTCACTTCCACTCCACTAGAACAAAAAGTTTCTGTCCATGTTGGACCTCACAGCACATAAATCACTTCTTTTCCACGAGCAGCTTCCTCTAATTGTATCACTGCTGCGCTTTGAAGCATCTGCTAGCTAAGGAATGAAAAACATTAAAAGCAGAGTTGCCATAATATAACACATACTAGAAAACCAACAGCCATTTGAAAAGACAGAAGGGTTCTGCACCAATGTCTCAATTCATCTTTCTTACATTCATCTTATTTATCACTAGCTCTTAGAGTCATATGCAGATCCAATTAAATGGCTTCAGCATTTTAGGTTTGTTTGCTATTTTACTACCTTTCTCTGATATTAACTTTTTATGCTTTTAGGATTTGATTCTTGAAATCAACGAACTGCGGTACAGATTGACAGATCTGGAGAGTGAAAAACTACTGTACGAAAAGAAACTGAAATCCACAAAGGTGAGTTGTCACAGTGAAGTTTGCACACTCCCAGTGTTTATATGAAAAACTATTCATGATTACTCATTTATCTCCAGGAGCTGTCTTCTTTAGCTAAACTAACTCTTTGGTAGGGAACCCCTTGTGGATGAAATGGTTTTAAAAACAACAAGACTAAAATGGGCCACTTCACTACTGAACCACTTTACTAGAATATTCATGTCCCCTAAAATCGAAGCTTTACTCTCCTTTCATGATCCAGAGAAAATCGTTCATGCCATCATCTTGTTCTTCTTTGATTACTGAAGCTCTTGTGCACACCTATTGTGCATCATTATTAGTCCAGTCAAAAAGACATCACATCAACTCGTTTTCTGCTTCTATGATTTATTCATTTTATTCATGATTTATTCTGGTTCAAAGAGTCTGGTGGCTGTTTTTAAAGCACTGAATTGAGTTATTTGTGATTGTTATGACCCCGTTTGATCTGTAGGATACCTTGTTCATTGGATATGAGGGTGTAAGATGTTGCATGTTTTATCTCGGTTAAAACTTAAGGAGGAACTGCACCTTTGCATTTACTAACAACAGAGCGTAAATCTGCTCTTTAACTTTTGACTATATTGATCAACAAGGTCTATTTTTGAATCTGCTTTATATTGTAAATATCTTGGTTTGAATCTTGGGTATTCCACTTACTTGACCTCTTTTATCTTTCACTTCTTGCATCCCTATTTTCTCTTTCTTCCTTGATTTGTCTCTCTACTGCTAGTCACTAATGGCCAAGCTTTCTAGCCTGAAAATCAAAATGGGCCAGATGCAGTATGAGAAACAGAGGAAGGAGCACAAACTCCAGGCTCTGAAGGTTGGCTTACTCAGGATGACTGTTGTGCTTGCCGTATGATTATGGTTTTTGACCTCTCCCTTTGGCTCCTGTACTGTTTTTATTTTTGAGGGGAAAAAATCATTAAATATATTTTACAGCAGTTTTCTTTTTACCCCAAAATATTGTCATATATTTCAAACAATTAAGTAATGAAGTTAATTTACTGAACTCTGCCATACAGTGATATGCAAAAAGTAAAGTGTTGTCAGAAATACCACTTTTTTTTAAGTCTGCTTCCACAAGGCTTGATTGAACTGGTGTTCAATCAAGCATTCACATTTTTCAAACCACAGGTATGCTTCAGTTTTGGCAGGATTTCTGTTTTTCTGTGTGTGTCTTTTATCCCTCTTTATACTCAGCCCACTGATTTCCTTCATCTTCATTAAAATCTCTTTACAATTTAATTTTTCTGTATCCATGCTTGATACCTGTTCTGGTTACATAAACATGCCTCCTGTGTTTGCCACTACTATAGCCCTCCCAGACATCAGTCCTTACCACCCACCTCACACAAGATACCCCTCAGAACAGGTGTGGCCTGCGTGTCTGTATGCCACGTCAGCATCTGTGAACCTTTGTGTTGTGGTTTGTTTGTAATGTGGAGGTAAGGTGGGGGAGGTGGCGTCTGTGTAGAGGAAATATCCTCACTGTTGTCCTCTGTTGGACAGGAGGAGCTAGCTATACTGAGGAGGCAGCTGGAGGGCAAAGACGGAGACATGAGGAGACTACAGGATGAGACGGGCTTCAAAGCCATTGCCTCGAGCAGTGCAGATCCCTCAGAGAGAGGTGGGAAAGCCAGTCAGGTCACAAGCCACACTGAAGATGAGCATGCATGATGTTTAACCTCACATGTACAACTTAATGTTATATGATTGAGTGGTAATGTCTGTGTATAGCAAGCAAAGCACTAAGCTAAGTCCTACAAGAAGTCAGAATCTGCAACCAACCAGTTTTTGTTTCATAATTCTTTGTCCTGTTTAGTCTCTCATCCAGATGAAACTCTTAGAAAGAGGCTGAAAGAAAAACGTAAGGGGGGTTTTTATGTTTGTGTTCATCATTGCACTTGCACCATTCTCAACCCGTTTGCATGAACGAGCATGAGCCATCTGAACTCTGCTTGTCCATTATAACCCATTGGAGTGCTAATACCTGACCACAGAGCACCACCCGTCTTAAACTTTTAAAACTTTTATTTTTCTGATTTTTGAACTGAACAAATCTAAGGTCATCCAAAAGCCCTTTTCAGGGTGTTTTCAGTGTCCCTCCTGGAACAGCAACAAGGAATGTCTGCTTTTGTGTTTCAACAGGAATGAGGAATGAACTGTTTTGTTTGTCATAACTATTCAGGCTGCTCACTCATCCTCCTGCCTCATGTCCTCCCAACAATAATCACCTCCTATACCCCTCAATATCTGTCCCCAAACTCCTCTATACCTTCAACTGCTCACACCAACAAGCAGCGTGTGCCCTGCTAACCTTTATTGTTGTTGTAATGTCGTGTTCAGTGTTGTGTGACAGTATCTTTGTTGTGAGTGCTGTCTTCATATCTGTGCCTTCCCCCATCAGTGATCTTTCACTTAAGTAGAACAATTTCATTTCAGTCAGTGCACACACTCCCTCCACCATGACTCTTCACATATTGTAGTCTACAGTACAAGAGTAGGCCATAACAGGGGTCCTCAATCAACACTTCTTTTATTGTTTTTGTCAGATTAATATTATATACATCACACATCTTCATACAAGTTTAAAAATATTGACCAACGTGCGCTAGTTTTCTGTTAGAGAACACATTGAAGTTCATTTCTTTTGGAGATGTTTTGGGATCTATGGGGAAAAGTCTTGAGTAAAACTAAGATTGTTAATGTTGAGGGTTGTCTGTTCACAGAACCTTATGGCAGAGTGTGTGTTCTGAAAAGTGAAATGCTCTACGAAAGTGAAATATGTGAAATACCTGCTCACACAAGAATTTGGTATATCAATTTAAAGATTAAAAAAAAAAAAAAAAAAAAAAAACAACAAAGACTGCAGCTGTTATGTTACTGGAATGATGGTCTGTAATATTGCAGCCAGTATGGTTAGAATGTATCTTTCAGTTTCACCCTGTGTGTTCAGGCTTATTATACATCCCCACTCTTCACCCTCCTCAATCTTCACACCATGAGCGCTACAGTCTGTCTGTAATAATTTTCTTTCCTTACTAGATGTGGAAGTGCAGAGAATGAAAAAGGCAGTTGAATCATTGATGGCAGCCAATGAAGAGAAGGTACATTTGACATGTTGTGATTCGTTTTTTATCGCACCAGGTGCTTCAACTCTCTTCCTGAAAGATTTGCCTCGCTGTGCGTTTTAATCATGTTTTTCTTTGCAGGATCGTAAAATTGACGAACTAAAGCAGTCGCTACTACGGTATAAGAAAGTTCAAGACATGGTGATGTCAGTGCAAGGTAAAAAAGGTGAGACATTGCTTCTGTCATGGTAGATGAATAATATTAATTTAATGTCAGAGATAAAGAAGTATTAAATAAAGTCAGCCTCGAAAACAGGATGTTTGATTTTGGATGGTTTACATTAACCACATATTGTTTATACTTTATATCATGATTTCCAATTTTCCAAGCAACCAGTGGCCATATTTCAATATAATAGGAAGTTCACCTTGCAGGGACTTGACGCTACAGATTTTCATTGTTATAGATTTTTTCTATTTGCCTACTTGTTTTTCCTATGGATATATTTGTATTTCTCTGAGCTGGCTGTTTGCTGCTATATACAACTCTGCTCTTAAGCTTTCTGCAGAAAATTTCTTTGACTTTATTTTTAGACTGTTTAGCTAACCTTTGCCTTTTCTCGGGTGAGTTGATTAATGCCAAATAAAACAGCTGATTCTTACTTTACATGACAACTTATACATTATTTTCTGTTATATCTTGTTCATTCTCCACTCAAGAGAAAACAAAAGATAACGAGTATGCTGAGAATCATGCTGATGTTTGCCTCGCGCTCATGTCAACCAACCCCATGTCTGTGGAACCAGAAAAGCATGAAGTTACAGATGTTCTGCAACTGAAAAGGAAGAGCCAAGATGATGTTTGTACAGTATAATATGATCCTGCATTCACAAGTGGGGGGGGGGCTTTATTGGAAGAGTAAATACTAACAGGATACAGCATGACAAAATAAGAATTTAAACAATACAGAAAATGTGGCATATAAAACATAATTTCACAAGCAATTTCACTGTTTCAAAAATGTAGAATATGAGCTATAAGATATTTAAAGTGTTCATTTCTAAACACATTTTTAGTGATGCTATCTTTTTAATTTATTGCTAATTACTAAGTGGCTCTAGCTCTTTACCTTTTTGCCCTCAAAGAACTTCAAATCTCATTAACTCTAAAATGGCCAGTAAAACACTAATAGCTCCCTTTAATTTCACACTTTTTAAATGAGTGTTGAGGGGCTCGTCATCCAATTAATTAAATATCATCTCCTGTCAGTTCACTAAGCACGAGCACCGATTTAGACTGCTGTGTTCCCGAGGCCTCAGGAGAATATATATGTTAATGTTTTAAGACGGTGCACATTTAAAGCTTTTACGCAGTCTAATTTTGACTCTTTTTTTCTCATTCTCATCCGTGCTTAGCTGGACAGTCTCAATGGAGTGGGTGAAGAGCCTTTGGCTACACCAAGCCCTTCGGACCCAGAACAACTATCTGAGTCCACACCAACAGATGTAGAAAGGTAAAGTATGAGAAAAGACCTACTCGCATTCATCGCTTTACTCCATGCTAGAGCTCAACCAATGTAGGTTTTTGTTAAAGCAGAGACTAAACATTTTTTACTCAATTTATATATATATATATGATGTGCGCCTACTTATTTCCATGAATGAATATTGATAAATAAAATGCTCGATGTGTGGCTGATGTGTGGCTGAATCTGACAGGGACATATTGAGTTAGCTGGGGCAATTAATATGTGCATGTGGTGTTTTAGTTACTAAATAGTTAAATCAGGTTTTAGGAGAATTAGACCCATTATAATGTCTTAAATACTACAAAACACATTGGTTTTGAAAATTAGTGTTTTGTTCCAGTAAAACAAGGAAAAATGCTTTGACTTAATAGAAGAGACAGGGGTTTAACTTTTTACAGTATTATTTTGAATATATACTTGCATAGTCTATGTATTAGTAAATATTTCAACATGTTTATATTAAAATAATGCTGTGATCACAATATTTTGTCTATACCATTCACATTTACCACTATGTGTTAAGTGCTGCTGTACACTGTCTACACTGTCCATTTACTGCAGTGATACAGAGTGTGAGGAAGTGTGTTTGTAGCCCTCTTTACCTTCCACATGAGAACAATGTGTGTAACAGTTCATATCATGTAGCCCCACACTGCTGCTTCTCATGACTGTATGAGACAAGCTTACTATCTCAGCTACACTGCCATGAGTGAAGTGTGTATTGTTATGGTTTGTCATTTCAGCAGCCATGATACTACAAAGGCTGGAAGCCAGGACCACCTGGATAGGAGCGACAGGAGCAATAATGAAAAGGTAAAAAAAAAAGAAGAAGTTATATCTGCGAAAAAAGTTTTTTTCTTTTTTATTCGTGAGATTTGCAAAAAATATATGTATATCATTACTTTTCAGAAAAGTATTGTTATGAATAAATATATGTAGACCTTAAGGCTAACCACAACCGCACCTTGTTACATTAGAATGTTCTATTTTATGAGAATTTCCAGCACAGCATGTGTTAACACTGCTGTATGTGAGAAATGTTTTTTCTTCTTTCAGAATACAAGTGAAGAAATCATTAAGATGAGTGAAAAGCCACCTTTGTGTCCCTCTGCCACCTTGCCTGCCAACATAGAGGACGACAGCTTTGGCTCGAGAAAGGCTCGTTCATCCTTTGGAAAGGGTTTCTTCAAGATCCGCGGGGGCAAGAAGACAGCCAGCACTCCTAACCTTGGTAAGAACATACCACATCATTTGGCAGCCAGATAAAGAGTTATGTCTACAAGGTGACTCAGTCTGTATTTGATGTCATTGTGTGTGACGTTAAGTTAGCTGTGGAACAGACTGGCTGTGCACTACAGTGTGAGATTTTCTTGGAGATTTTTCTTCCACTGAGGAACACATTTTATTTTCCCAAGCCACACCCATGGAGTATACTGTATGGACCATAATTTGCAGCCCACACAAACTGGTCCACATTTAATTATGGAAATCTGTTTCTGTGCTGTTGTATGCCCTGTGTCCAATGTATGTCTTTTTTGTGTGAACTTTACACATGTATGTCTGTGTTTTTTCCACCTCCACAATCATGTTGTTTTTTCAATCATAATTTCTGCCCTCTTGTCTTGTTCTTTTTCTGTTGGACCCTGTCGTGTGTTGTGTGTACTTTGTAACACATGAAGATCGCAGCCGGAGTGCAAGTGCGCCTATGCTAGGTACAGTATAGACCGCAGGTCATTGTAGGGTTGCAGTAGTTCTCCAAATAAAGCCAAGGAATCTACCGAATATATCCTGTATGACTGTACATCTGTGCCTTTTCTAAACTCATTCATCAGCTGACATCTTTTTATCATCACGTTTCAGTAGCTGCAGTGCTTTAACTACCACACCCTTTCACACACTTTTTTGCTCAAATGCTGTTTGTGCAACATACAGTCCGTCTGTTGTGTATGTTGATTTGCCTGTGTGCCTGCATGTATTTGTTTACACACTCTTATTTTTGTTAAAGCCTTCCCCAACCACAAATCTGTGCTCAGATCCAGATTATCAGATAAAATGGTTTATTTGGATCTTGAATGCCCCCCTCCCTCCCCCACTAAAAAGATTAAACAAAACAACTAATGAATTTCCTTTTTATCTAATGAAACTATTTTATTCCAGTCTTGGTGAGACATCAGCTGTGTCTGAAGCATGTATACTAAAGAGGCTTTTGCTTTTAATGCCCACCACCATGACCCCTCAGTCTGTCTAGGTCTAGGAGTGGTCATGTGTCTGTCTTGAGTGTTTTCTTGCCCCATGCAGCAGCTGTCTCCAACGATCTGTGTATGTCTCCCACACTGATGCTCATGATGCTGATAATATTCTGGGCATTTGTTTGTACAGCTGAAACGGAGCGACAGGGCACTGACCATTTGGATCTGGCCGGGCTGCCACAGAGGTCGACTAACAGCGACAGCACCCACACACTCCCTACGACCCCAGAGAGCAGGAAAAAATCCAAGGGGATAAAGAAACTTTTTGGGAAGTGAGTAGAAAATGACATGAGAATCTTGACTTCTTGATTTTTAGTAACTCTTAAATTAAGTATAAGATTAATAGATACAAATGTAATTCTTTCATATTTAGCCAGAAATATGAAAAATGTACAATACTGTGTGTGAGTGTTCAAATGTTTAGACTTGAATGTCATGTTTTTAAGGTTAAAAAGAAGCCAGTCTACCACATTTAACTTGGATGACAACCTACCGGAGGGGGAGTTCAAGAGGGGTGGAGTGCGAGCCACAGCGGGACCCAGACTGGGTTGGTCTCGTGACCTACAGCAAGGCAGCAAGTAAGTCTGTGCTTCCAGCCTGATTAATTAGACCGTGGTTTTCTTGTTTTTAATGTGGCATACATTGAAATTTAGAGATAATGCAGGATTTTTGACAACGCAATCTTTGTCAAAGATGCATGTAATATATCTTGCAATTTAAACTTGTGTTTGTTTCTTATCTTTTTGTACTGTTTCAAGGGTGTGTCTACACACCTTTTGAAAGTTTTTGCTTCTCTATTCTATTCTGTTTTATTTCTTAGTGATGTTGATGCCCCCTTTGCGCGCTGGTCAAAGGATCAGGTGTGTGACTGGCTGCAGGAGCAGGGTCTCGGTCTTTATGTGAACATGGCTCGTGTATGGATCTCCTCTGGACAGACTCTGCTACAGGCCTCACAACAGGACCTGGAGAGGGTGAGATGAAGCAGAAGAATTTAATAAGTTTACTAAAGCTGGCGGGCAGGCAAAGTCTTCTTGTTGTTGAACTGTACGGTGTAGTACCCGGGGATGTGTAGTCCTTACTTGTCGTCTTGTGGACGTTTAGGAGCTGGGCATCAAACACCCGCTGCACAGAAAGAAGCTGCAGCTGGCTCTGCAGGCCCTCGGCTCAGAGGAGGAGGATAATAAGGGAAAGCTGGACTACAACTGGGTGACGAGTGAGTACCAGCTGTCAGTTAACTAACTAACTAACTAACTGCTGGTTAGGAAATTTGATGTAGATTTTGTGATTTTTTTCTTTTTCTCTTCATGACACTTTGCTCATTCTTCTTCCTTTCAGGATGGCTGGATGACATCGGTTTACCTCAGTATAAGACTCAGTTTGATGAGGGAAGGGTGGATGGTCGCATGCTGCACTACATGACAGTGGTGAGTGTTGGCAAGAGACATGCGCTTCTTCCAGAGACCCTGCGGAAAAGTAAGTCTGACGACTCCAGTGCCATCTCACATTAGGATTACTGCACAGAGAGTCTGAGCTCCAGTGGAGATGGCCTGGTCTCAACCTCTGTGATACTTGTGACAAAGCTGAGGCCTCTGGCTCTGTTCAAACTATGATGTCTTTGCAGAGGTTTCTGTGCCAAGGAATCTTGATTGTTCGCTGCACTCAAATGGCTCCTATGTTATTTAATAATATACTTAGTCACAGCTTCAGCAGAACTTTGTTTATTGTTTGAATTTTACAGTAAGTCATTAATGTCTTACTTTGTCCCTCAGGATGACCTGCTTTCTCTGAAGGTGGGAAGTGTCCTGCATCACCTCAGTATCAAGAGAGCTATACAAGTGCTGCGACTCAACAACTATGAGCCCAACTGCTTGCGTCGTAGGCCATCTGATGAGGTTTGAGCAACCTGTTCTACTGTTTGACATTTTATAATGCAAAGCAGTATGTAAACATACTCTTTATTTGTTAAGTTGTGATGTATTCACCCTTTTTCTGCACTTTGTTGCCATAGAACAACATTACTCCAGCAGAGATTTCCCAGTGGACCAACCACAGGGTGATGGAGTGGCTGCGGTCTGTGGACCTTGCTGAATACGCTCCCAACCTAAGAGGCAGCGGTGTGCACGGAGGCCTGATGGTGAGAGAGTTCAGTCTTTCTGGGAAATGCAGACTCTCCCCAAATGTACCTACTCCTAAACATCGCCCCTTTCCTCAGGTTCTGGAGCCACGGTTCAACGTGGAGACCATGGCGTTGCTGTTGAACATCCCCCCGAACAAGACTCTGTTGCGACGCCACCTTGCCACACATTTCAACCTGCTCATTGGCTCAGAGGCCCAGCAGCTCAAACAGGAGTGTCTTGAAAACCCAGACTACACTCTGCTTACTGCCACCACCAAGGTCAAGGTAACACACAGTTTACTGATGGATAGATTGTCTATGTTTCTAAAAAGTCCTGCTAGTGCCTGGACTACACAGGAAAGAGAAAATTAAATCTTAATTTAATTACAGACAAAAACAAAAAATTATTTTGAATTAATTGAAAAGATTTTTGAGGAACATGTACACTGCTCTTTGTATGTCTAAGTGTAGCTATATAAATGTGGCTTTGTCTTCTCTCTCCTCATCCATACCAGCCAAAGAAACTGTCGTTTGGTAGCTTTGGGAGTCTGAGGAAGAAAAGGCAGGATGAGAACGAAGAATACGTGTGTCCAATGGATGTGGAGATGCCAAAGGGAAGAAGTTTCCAGAAAGGCTTCGAGCTCCAAATCTACGAGGACGACCTTGACAGGCTAGAACAGGTGATTTTGTGCTTCAAAGAGCACATTGAATGATTTTGTATCACTTAAACCATAAGCAGTTATACTGTCGGTATAATTGCATGTAATGTACATCTGAAATTGACGTGCATCATTTGGAAAAATAACTGTAATTTTAAATTTAATGAGGTTGATCATATTTCTCTATTGTGTGTGCATTTTCACCAGTGTTGCTTGGAGAGTGACTTTTTTCATATTCAGTAGAAGTATCTGGTTTGTATAATCTACTGTGAGTCTGAGTTTATTGAGTCTGAGAGCTGCTTCTCTTTCCACAGATGGAGGACTCTGAGGGAACTGTGAGACAGATTGGAGCTTTCTCCGAGGGTATTCAAAACCTGACGGTAAGAATCAGAAGTCTGATCAGGACACATAGCACATTGTACTCATCAATACCATTCTGTCAATGTATTTAACATTTTGATTGCAAGGTTAATGTTTTTTTTATAACTGTACTGTGTCTTTTACCAGAGCATGCTGAAAGATGATGAATTCTTTAAAGAGATTTCAAATTCGCCGAATCCCAGTGTAACAGATGAGGACTCTAACGCATGAGACTGTCAGCACCACAAGACCTGGTCCTGCTGTGAATGAAACTCTGTGCCAACCCTCTCCACCCGCACACGAACTTGTCTCAACAAACCCCAAAAATGCTCCCACATTTCTTTTAAGTGCTACATTCAGAAATGAGCCAAAAGTATTATAGTGTCTTTCTTTTATCTGTTCTAAACAATGGTGTTGTGAAAGCATACAGTCCAGTATCCACTATTACTCCTGAACTTTGACTCCGTTATTGTTGTCTGATGACAGAGGGAACATTAAGGGCAACACCACTGCTTGCCTGCCAGCTGGTTTCTGGAGATATTTATGTACTGGCATCTTTCTTTTTATAACAGAACTGAAATGTCAACCAGCACAAGGTGAACATCTAGAATATGCCAATATAGATTTAATATATGTCTTCTAAATTGCCTTTTGACTGTAGAAATTTTGGGAAAAAGAGATGGACTTCATAGAAGTAAAATGCTGAGCAGATTTCCCCATTTTTAGAAGTTAGTGTAAAGTAATAACTCTGAAACAGCTGCTACGTTTTCTACAGAATTAAACCCTGCTAATTCATTCATTGATAATTGTCTTATATTTTATCCTATTCTGAAAACTGAACAGGTTTTGACTCAACAGTAATACTCTGCATGTATTTGCACCAATACATATGACGCAGTACAAAGCCTAATGAATTTCATTGCATGGTATTGAATCCAACACATCCATATATGAGTTTGTCATTTATTTTATATTATTTGAAGCATAAATTGATTTTAATGGAAATCTGTTGGCTTACACAGAGTTATTTTTGGAAAAGTGTTGTGGCATATTCACATCTGTGAGATAAGATAATGTGTCAAAGTAATAATGTTGTAATGCAGCCCTCGACCATACCTAAGAAGATGGTGTTTTCTTTTTTAACGTTTATCCGGTTATTAAGTTCAATAAAATAAGTTAAATCAATCGAGTGTTTCCTCAAATATCAAGTCTTTAACACATGATGAGAGCAACGAGAATCATGAGAAAGTTGCTCATTTCACTGATGAATGATGAAAAGCAAACTACATGTGTCCTAAAAACATGGTCATCAAATAATTAAGCAGCCTGTATAAGTCTGAATTTTTCACTACATTGAATACAGGTATTATATCAATTGCACTCTTCTGTATTTATATCATAGCTCAACTCTGATCTTTATGACCAGTTTGTTTGGAGAATTCTGCATTGAGCAAACTGAAGGACATGGGCAGTATGTTAGGAGCCGGAAGAGGACAGAATAATCAAGCACCACATTACAAACAACCCAGAGGTAACTACACTGTAATAAAGATTTTAGGTTTCAAAGCTTAATTATTAGACAAAAAAAAATTAAATCGTGTCTTTGAGTGTCCAGAAGCTTTGAACAGCTTTTATTTAGGGTTGTGTCGTTTTCCCCACTTTATGCAATCATTTATGTGATGCTGAAATTTAGAAATTGGTGGCACTGCATTTTCAAAAATTTGCTCTGCCTTTTGATTTTCCAATATAACATCAATTGCAAAAGTAAAAGTTTTTTTTGCATTGTTTGATCAAACTAAGAATCTTTGTAGAAATGTGGTTCGCTTGTAGTTTTTGAAGTGGCAGTTCAGGGTTTTCTTGACTGAAAAGCAAAAGAAGAGGTGAAGAACACTTAAGAGCAGTCTCAAGTTATGACGTGCGCTTTGATAAAGGAAAAGCTGCCTTCAATCTACTTTTCACAGAATTTAGTTTCTTGTTGAATTCGTCTCTGCACAGTTTTAATCATTTTGAATATCAAGGGAATCCCTTCCAAATTTGGCACAAATGTCCATTTGCACTTCGATTTCGGTGATCCAAGGTGAAGTTCACTGTGACCTTGCAAAACACTTTTTTGGCTTCTTGAATGTGACATTCCCCTCTTGAGGGAATTTCTTCAGATTAAGTACAAACATTCACTGTGGCCTCAAAAAACATGTTTTTGGCCATAACTCACAAATTCATACGCTTATTATGACACAATTTAACACAAAAAAGGATAACAGGATGAAGTGATAATGTTTTGTATCAAAATGGTCAAAGCTCAACTTCACTGTTACATCATAGTGTTGTACAAAAACATTTCTGACCATTATTCAACGCTAACTCAGGAAGGGGAGATTGTGACCGTATTTCCTGCAACTTGGCTGGTTGGCAGAGGCACACAATTGCAAGGTGGTTATTCAGGTTACTTCATGAATTGTGATATCAACATTTATTTGATTAAAAATGACATTTTTGTGTGAGAGAGTTCATATTTCATAATGCCCTCCCACTCCCCCTTCTCTTTTATTTTATTGTTTCTTTTCATGGCACATTCTTCTCTCTCTTTTTTCTTGTTTTCTCATCTGTTCGGTCTCTTCTTTTATCATGTCTTCTCTTCTCCTCTTTCAAACAAAAAGGCAGACAAGGGGGAATAATAGTCTCCAGACAGTAATGGTGAATAGATGGATTATCATTTAGATAGTATAAAAATAAACTGATATTTACCTTTATGACTGAAAAGGTTCAATCTTAATATTACCTTCCTGCCTCCTCTCCTCTTTTTAATGTCTTTTTTTCTCATCTCTTCATGTCTCTCTTCTTTAATTTTTGCTCCTCTCCACTCCTTTCTAAAAACAAATGGCAGGATTAATATTTTAAAACTCTAATTTCACAATGCTTTAATCTAATGCAATTAAGCAATTCAAAGGCATTCAAAGAAATCCAAATAAATTCACCTCAAAGCAATTCAATTCCAATTAATTCAAATAAGTTCAAAGCAATTCAGATAAATTCAACTCAAATTAATTCAAAGAAATTCAGTTCACATTAATTCAAATCAATGAATAAAACCGAATTCCAATTCAGGATGAGGATCAAAAGCAGTTACCAGAAGACTTACCTTCAGGTTCAGCAGATCTATTGCGCCACCTGCTGTCAAACAGTTCGCTCCTCTTCCTCAAAAGCCTCAAGTTCTTCACCTACATTGGCTCAGGGCCACAACCAAACAGCCCAGGCTCACTGCCCGAGGCTGGCGCTGGGACCTGACGGAGGGGGCGCGCTGGTTTAGCATTGCTCCATCTGAAGGAAACAAATACCATCTTTAGATCACATAAACAAATTATTAACTGTTTTACCACAATATCTTTATGGAAAATCATCACATTAAAAGTAGCACAATGCAAAAATACCCTGAATAAAACACTAAAAATATGAGTCATACATTAAATTGCATTAAGCACAAAGTGCATGAATATCTGCAGTAAATACAAATAAATGTCATTATTACATACAGTTTGAGCACTAACTAAGTTTAAGTGTACAGAATAAAGTTTATTATAACATTACTGAAAACGTGCCAATGGCAAACTAATACGATTCACTCAGAATCTACTTGTGAGAACTGATTAAAATGACCTTTCATTTTGTCATATATTGTTTGACACAACAGAACCAGATTTGACTGAGACATGAGTTTGGCTAAATAACAGGAACTACTGTGGCTCTCAAGTGAAATCTGCACTTGTGTTAAATGTTTTACAAACCATGTTTTCTATGTGGAACCTGTGTGAAAAGTACAGGGAACTATGTAAATACCAAATGAATGCATTTGAAGCTCAGATCACTCCTTTACTGCTTTTGCAGAAATTCATCAAATCAATGGAGAGAATCTTCCCTGAGACAAAGCGCCCTCTGGTGTCTATACAATTTAAATGTGTGGACCTCAGAGCTAAAGGAGTTCATACTTGTCCTGATTTGCCCATGCGCAGTTAATGGACGTGGTCTCGGTGCCTCGTGGAGACTGGACCTATAGCAGAACAGACAAGTGAGTACTCTGCTGTAGTCTGAGCTGAAGGAGTGGAAGCTTGCAAGAAGAATCATGGCTGCAAGGTATGCATTTTTATTTTTGACCCTTACATTAATCTGAAAATGAATTTACTCCCTGTACACAAGTTCAATTTAGCCACATTGTTGCAGTTTGTAAAACTGTCTGTTGTCTGTAATAATGTTATTTTATTTTATTAATTACCACTGACTAATAACTAAAAGTCAGAATAATCAGGCTGTTATTTTTTCTCACTTCTAATATATTTATCCAAAATGTGTCAAATGTGTGATGTACAGGTTTTGTGGAGTCCTTGTCCTTGTTGCGGTGTTCCTCAGTGGACTGAATGCATCAAGGTAAAGTAGCCTGTATAAAGATTCCTCATGAGTAACTGTGTTTATTATGTTTGTCAGTATTTGTCAGTTGTGTGTACTTTCTGTAACAGACCAGCTTTAAACCAGGAACTATCCAATCTTTTCAATGAGCTGTGGAGGCTGGATGTGAATCGCATGACGCCTGGCACAGACTACACAATATCTGTTCAGGTATGTATCATACTGTCATTCACGCGACACATACCCTCTGTTTTTACAAAGATGTATTCTGTGCTTGAACTGTCTAGGGGAGAGCCAGTTTTGTGAGCCAGGGCAGCCACGTTGTGCAGGATCACGCCACACTGCCTCTGTTCTCCAACGTTAATGAGAACAAACTAAAGACTACGACCACCACCTCCAGTAAGTGTGCATGGAACAAACAGGAATAGTTTCTCACTTTCTGAGCTTAAAAAGGTCATTTGTAGACTTCCCTACGATAAATGGGATCTCTGTGCTTGCAGGGTTCATGAAACTCCTGGACAACTATGAGCGGTCCACAGGCATGACAGAGCAAGTCACAACAGAGGAGCAGACTGAGATTAATCTCTTCCTGGATGCCGTCTTACAGACAGAAGTCATGAAGGTACATTTGACATGTTACAACTAGTTGCATGTAAAATTCCACACACATTTTTAACAGTTCACTTATTCATTTCTGCTCCACGACAACTCATTTCCAACACCTGTTTGTTTTCAGTCTGTACTGTATGTCTTAGGTTTCTTAGACTAAGAAGATAATGTATAACATATTATGTAAGTTGTTTTGTTTCCCACCAACTGTTTCTGGTTTGTTGTTTTCCTACATTTTGTGGTTTGGAGGCTGCAGCTGAACTCCTGTGGGAGAGTCTCTTCCTGTCTCAGATCAACACTGTACACATTAGTTCGTAGTGTTAGAGAGAGAAAAAGTATCTAAAACATCTGTCTGCAGCTGTGGAATGCTGCACTGGCCCCCGCAGTCTCCCCAAAGAGGATCACTAGAAAAATGTGAACATGCAGTACTTGCTTTATTTCAGAGAAACACATGTGATGAGATGGACCGGATGACTGTAGTTGACATCAGGACAAAAGTCCCAGTGCTCTTTCTCCACAAGACTTATTACAAGATATAGGGACATCTCCCAATATAAATATACAAGATGTCTGTGGGGAAAAAGTTGCCTTTTCACAAACACAATCATAGACAGTGCGGTGAAATATGGTGTTACCATCGCTAATAAAAATTGCAAAAATTCCAAAATACAGAAAAAAATATATAAAAAGTGTTATAAAATAAAAAACATATGCAGACAATAAAAAATAGGAACATTTCAAAGAGGAAATTAAAAAAAGATCAAGAAAAATTAACGTACAGTAAAGATGAAAAATATAGAGGTATAAAATCGAAAACGCAAATTCATTAAAAGATGTAAAGTTACAAAACAATATTATACATTTTAATTGTGTTGATTCAAGTTGTCCTCTCTCATTTTACTCATTTGATCCTTTCTTCATTGTGACAGAGTCCTGCACCAGAGTCATGAATGTCATACATGTGATCTCTCCACAGCGGGCTCATAGGTACCTGGTGAGCAAAGGACAGTCCAGCGCCAACTTGAGGCTGTTTAAGAGTCAGCTAAAGTTGATCTGGTTCAACCTCTACCGCAGACAGAGAAACACAGGGTGAGATACTGAAACAGCCATACATAAGATAGAGACGCTTGTTCATTTGTTACATTCATCATTAAATCAGTATAAAAAGCAAACAAGGGATTTATAACATATATATATATTTACTAATTTTTTTTTTTCTGTGGTATTTCTAAACTGAAACATTCACCAGCCTGGACTCCTGTGGATTCGAACATGTGTTTGTTGGAGAAACAAGATCTGGAACAGAAATTATTGGTTTTCACAACTGGATCCAGTTCTACCTGCAAGAAAAAAACAGTTACCTGGACTACAAAGGATACAAAGCCAGAGAGAGTGACTTAGTAAGTGTAACAGATCATCACAAAGGAAATGGCCCAATAACATAATCTGTTGTTTTTAAAACCCATGTGTTTCTGTCCACAGCCTGATCAAGACGACCATGTTCTGAACCTCCAGTTCAGTTGGCACAATCTGGTGAAGCCTGTTGGAAGCGCATTCATCGGGACCAGCCCCGAGTTTGAGATGGCACTCTTCACCATCGTGTTCCTCATAAACACAGACAGGAGCACCACGGTGCTGGTCAACATCGACCAGTGTCAGATGGAGCTGGTGGTCATCAGACACGGGCGCTCCCTCGGCACAGCATATCCCAAACTGCTCAGCAGCAACAGCAGACATGTTAGGCAGCACGCACGCTGAATTGACTTCTGATACAAAGTGATACTCACGTCTTTGTTTGGGAACATGGGGCACAAATGGACTGTGGTTTGGTTTTGCTTAGTGTATTGCATGACACACATGTTCATGTCTCTATTTTTATCAGGACTGAATTATTTTCATAAATAACAGTTTCAATAAAAAAAAATCTGGTGCTTTTTAAAATCAAATATTTGGTGTTTTTTATGTTTTGTCTTCAGAAAATGAAATCATTTTCAATTAACCTTTGTAATACACTTAAATCATATATTTGCAGTCATGCAATTAATTAAATTGTGAATATGTAGAAGAAATCCTTTATTTACATAAAACCTGCAGTACCACAGTATGGAAGTACCTCAGTATATTATGTTGTTGTACACTTTTAATGTCCTCAGGTATCAAAACTACATATGGTGTTACTGTTGACATTTTAGCATATGACCAGTATTTTAATGCTGCAGATGGTCTGTGTATATTAATGCAAAAAGGTTCAAGTAAATTACTATTTCTGTCTATTCTTTCTATCTTTATCTGAGTTTTATTACATAACAGAGACAAAGCTCATTGGCAGCACAAGTCTAATAAATGAATATATTAGATGTGAGGCCACGTATAGCATCTATGTTGTTATCCTATTAATTATTATTTTTTTGGGGATTATAAAATAAATGCAGTAAAAGTATATTATATCACAAAATTGAAACACTCAAATAAACCACCAGTATTTCAAAATCACATTACCTGGCTAAATGTTCATTTTCTGTTTGTGAGATGACACTTCAGACACTTGTAAAGTAACCATTCAAAAATGGATGATCTATATCAGATTATAAGAGCAGATAAAGCTATGATAACCCTGCGGTTTTTCAGCACCAGAAAATTACTAAAAGCGGAACACTTTCTTTGGTTCCGCCCGCACGGACGCTTTACAGCGTAACACGCGAGAGGAACGCATGTTGCAACGACTTCCGACGCCGTATATCAACACTGACTGTATGGCCAGAGTTTTATGTTTTACAGGTGAACAGTAGAAATAACCATGGAGGTGCTGGGAGGAGAGTTTTGTTCCATGACTCCGCAGGAGTTGGCGGCTCCTGTCAACACTGTGGCGGTGAGTTTACAGGAAGTAAAGAGTCAAAGTTTTACAGCACGAGTACAGAGAAGCTAACGTGGTGGCTGCAGCACAGAGAAACATAACAAAGCTGTAGATACAGTGTTTGTTTGTGGGCGGAGGGGGTTATTTGCACTTCACCCACAGATAATATGTCAGTTTGTTGTGGTTTGAGTTTGTTTATTCATGTGTTTACAATTTGCGCAGCAGCTGTCAGGTTTCTGCTTGTCGGCATTTTGACAACTACGTCTTAAATCAGCTACAGCTGCAGAGTAAAATGTGTCAAGCAAGTTACTTTCACTGCCTGGCAACAACACACTTGACGTGGTACCTTTTTTTTTGTTTGTTTGTTTGTTTTTTGACAGGAAAAATGGAAACTATTACCAGCCTTCCTGAAGGTAACAGAACTCACCTGACTCTACCTGCTGTGTATCCCAGACATTTTGCTAAATATTATGACATCACCTGGTTACATAAAGGGAGTCATCTTATTATGAGGAATTATTTTTGTGTTGATCAAGTAATTGTTTCAGCACTATACATCAGGAACTGCATTTTATTTAATGGCTCCATGTGTTTTCCAGGTGAAAGGTCTGGTGAAGCAGCACATCGACTCATTCAACTATTTCATCAATGTGGAGGTAAAACACGACCCCAGCATGTTTCAGTGTGTGTTACTGCTGCCTCAGTTTCATCTTGATTTCAGTTTGAGTGTCTTCTTTTACAGATAAAGAAAATAATGAAAGCTAATGAAAAAATCACAAGCGATGCTGATCCAATGTGGTACCTCAAGTAAGTCACATAACTTGTCTCTGCCCGCTTTAACTCACAGTAATCTAACACAGTCAGACCAAACGTTGTTTTCCTTCCAGATACCTCAATATCTATGTTGGCATGCCTGATGTTGAAGAAAGCTTCAACGTAACTAGACCAGTATCGCCTCATGAGGTGAGCTCTGTTTGTTGTGTTGATGCATAATTTACACGCATTTGATGATCACTTTGATAATACTGGAAAGTGTCCACTGTCAAAGCATTAAAATAACTGCACAGGTCCAAATGTCACAACATTTCACTCTGCTGGTGAGATACAGCTCATCATTCCTGTTTGATTCCACAGTGTCGTCTCAGAGACATGACCTACTCAGCGCCCATCACAGTGGACATAGAGTACACTCGCGGCAGTCAGAGAATCATCCGCAATGCCCTGCCGATTGGACGGTATCATTGTTTTTTTCTTTGTTTGTTCTACGGAGTAATATCTTAACCTCCAACTTTCACAGTCAAAACCTCACAGACAAAAATCCTGTTCACTCACAATGAAGTTGTTTTCTTCATGACTGCAATAGTCATGTACTGAATATTACCACAGTCTTGCTCATATCTATTTGTTGTTAATGTAAATCTTTGCTTTTCTCAGGATGCCGATCATGCTGCGAAGCTCAAACTGTGTTCTTACAGGAAAGACACCCATGGAGTTTTCAAAACTCAATGAATGTCCTCTGGATCCAGGTACACGATCATAATACAACTTGATGGAAACCAAAACATGAGACAGAACAACAGCAGTAGCCCAAGTTATTTGCTGGTGTTTAGTTTCAGTAGTGATTAAATCACACCACACTGTGCTTCTTCACAGGGGGCTATTTCATCGTGAAAGGTCAGGAGAAAGTCATTCTGATCCAAGAGCAGCTGTCCAAGAATCGAATCATTGTGGAGCAGGACAGGAAGGGTGCAGTGGGAGCCTCAGTTACCAGGTACTGTAACTACATCTCCCCTAACGCTTTTATTAAAGCTAGTGCAGATTATGTACAGCCATGCCGTGGATTTGAATCCAGCTGCTAGTGAAACACACAACACTTCAGCCTCAAACGCAGGCTCAGGCCATGTCAAACAAGCTCTTAAACTGTGGTCAGGAAGTCCTACCTTTTGCTTCATTTGCATTTTTAATAATTTGTATTTTAAATTTTGATTTATGTTTAAAATTAAAGAGTTTTCTTCTTCTTTAGGGTTAGGGTTAGGGTGTTTACTGCATTCCTTCCTTTTTCATTCTTTACATCCATGTTTACTTGCTTACAGTCTTCTTCTTTGCGTGTTTGTTGGCGAATTGCTGCATTTCTTGACATGGTACTGCCACCTGTGGATTAGTGGAGTAGTGTGAAACCATTCCTAACTGAGTGAAATGCCCCAGACGTATCTAAGTGGCAGCCATAAGAAGAGATGATGTTTAATTCTCAAAATGCTGAGGAAAGGAGCTTCAGTGTTTCCTATCTTATCACCCTTAGCATAGGATACACTGGACCTTCCTTTATGAAAGGAAAGGAGATAATGCTGTCCCACAATTCCTTGCGGCAGCAACATTTAAAGTGACACACGATTGCATCGGTAGACCCACGTAAATGTAGAAACAACAGAGCATCTATTTTATGTTTGTTATACAATGCATAAGAATGCTATATATAGGAATCCTTGCATGATCGACTGAGCAACACATTGATTAATATAGATTTCTTCTCTTTCAAATCCAGTTAGGAGGCATTTTGAAGAACTAGCATATTGATTTTCTAGTTAATAATATCATAATCATAACAACATTTTTTACTGAATCCTTTCCCATTGCCACTACTTAACAAATGTATAAAAAAGGTCAAAAACACCGATGCCAGGAAACTCTATGTACTTATATGTCTCAATACAATTTAGTCTGCCCCATTTCTTTTTTTATTTAATTATTATTTTAATGGCTCAACTTTCTCAACTTTTCATATTTCATTTTATTTTATTTCAGCATTTCAGTCCTGTCTCTTTTCTTTTTGTGGTTAGGAAAGGAGCATCATGCATGTGTTATAAAGTTGTTGTTTTTTTAAAATCCTCACTCTTGACACCTGAAACTGTCTCATTGGCAAGAAAAACACATTGTTCTCCTAAAACTGTGTTCCTTTTGCTTTAATTGGTTCCTGATTTTCCCATTGTTTTGTGAAAATGTTCTTCATCAAACCTTCTGTTTCTTCATCTGCTCAGTTTTCTTTTTAATCTTGTCCTTTTAATTCCAGCTCCACTCACGAGAAGAAAAGCAGAACTAATATGATCGTTAAACAAGGCAGATTCTACCTCAGACACAACACGCTGTCGGAGGACGCTCCCATCGCCATCATATTCAAGGTAAAAGAGATTTTGCTGATGATGGGCACAGACAATATCTGATGCGTCCAGAAGAGGGTGCTAAAAGACAGCTAGATGCTGCTGGATGAAGCTGTTATTTTTCATCGTTGCACCACAGACTGAAGGGAAAACTCCTGTTTGTTCCAAAAGTAACTTTATCTGATTGAATACCTTTTTATTTTTAACTCTGTTTTAGTGCATCTCCCTGAACTGTCTTTAATAGATGATTTCACACAAAATGAACAATTCATCTATTTAGTGAGAGGTTTTGCTACAGGTTGGTGTGTAGATAGAAGTCAGTTTTCAGTAGTTCTTCATCAAATTGATTTTCATGTGTCGCCCTTTGCTCTCAGTGAAAATGTCAGTTAGCCAGCTGGCATCATTAGCTTCTTTCCCTCTGAGGACAAATCTCTCCAAACATGTCAACTTGTGAGTGTTGAGTGCTCAGAGCTGAAATCATTATCCACAGGACACAGTTTGCATGCTCGCTCTGTTTGCTGTGCACTTGTATATCCTGAGTGACTTCTTCCCAGTCTCTCTCCCCCTGTGTTTGGCAGCGACTGCAGAAATAACCTCAGATCCAGTGTTTGACAGACGGGATTAGTTCCCACAGCCTCACATTTCCATAAGCAAATGTCAGACAACCTTATGACTCGCAGTACACCTCTCCCCCCCCCCCCCCCCCCCCCCCCCCCCCCGCACACCCTGCTTATATCTCCTGGCTCTCCTCTTGCTTCAGCTGCAAAGTGTCTCCTCTTTGTGCTTTTCACTTAACCAGCAAGTTCCTATGTGGTTACACAAATTAAATATCTAAATGGTTTTTCATTTTCAAACAGTCCACATATTCTCTCTCATGTCGCTTTCTATTCAGTTCACATTCCAGAGCTCACACACTGTTTCCATGTCATCCACACAGGGTATGGGCGTAGAGAGTGACCAGGAGATAGTGCAGATGATCGGTACAGAGGAGCACGTCATGGCCAGCTTCGCCCCGAGCCTGGAGGAGTGCCAGAAAGCCCAGATCTTCACACAGACTCAGGTACCTCAGTGGTCCACATCTGCCATAGCAGAGTGATGTGCTTGAAATCAGCTTCATGAAATTAAAGGGAGGTTCCATAAATTTTGCACATAAAAGTCGGTTTACAAGTCGCAGGGCGCCCTACTCAGCCTCAGGAGGGAGCTTTAATTCTCTTTTTTAATTGGATTTACAAAGACAATTTTACAAGTAATGCAGTCATTGCCCATGCTTTTTTTTTTTTTTTTTTTTAAATCATCAAAGCATGAAAATAAAACTGGTAATCATAATAAATAACAATACAAAAACAACATGCTACATACAGTACAATATTTAGAGGAAAAGAAAAAGAAAGACACATTAAAACACGTGTGAAAGAATAAAAAAAAACTAACTTAATGGGTAGAACCAGGACATGAATGTGTTTAATGTGTTGATGATATTCATTATTTTTTAATCACATTAAACAAAAGAGGAGGGAGCTTTTAAAGTCTGTGAAAATAACCCTGATGGTGTCACATTTTTCTCAGCTTGAACTTGAGACTTTGAACAGATTCTCTGTGGTACAAAATGTAGGTGTGAAGTTTGAATGATGAAAGCATTTACCAGGCAAAGAGGGACTTATAAATAGATGCTTTGTTTCATAATGAGAAATGTAAGATCAAATAATTTTTTTTACTTGATCCATAGGTAAAGAAAAATGACAGTATATCTCGGCCTCTAATGCATTGATTCACTTAAAGCAACAGTTCAACATTTTGGGACATGTGCTTATTTGATTCCTTATTAAATGAGAAGATTGATAACACTCTCATGTCTGAGGAGTAAATATGAGATGACAACCTGCAGCTGTTTAGCTTAGCTTAGCACAAACACTGAAAACAGGGGGAAACAGCTAGCCAAGCTTTGTCTAACAGTAAGAAAATCCATCTACCAGCACTTGTACAGCTCATTAATTGGAGTTTCAGCTGGTGACCTGGCAACCTCCCATGACAACAAAAGTCACAATGTCACATGACCCCATGTAAAACCACAACTTGTCTCTTTATTCGTCAGTTTTTGTAAAGATTAAACAAGCAAGATTTGACATGTTAAGTGGTGACCTGTCTTTATATCACCTTCATATTTACAGACATGTCAGTGGTCTGGAGCACATAATCATATTTCCCTAAACCACTGAACCATTGATTGATTGATTGATCCTTTAAGGATTTTTTTTCAAAACAAGTATATCATGATGTGACAAGTCTGTGCAAAATCACATATCAAAATAATCAAAGCATTAACCATTATGCAGTACGCGAGACCAAACGTTTGTGTAAAACCAAAACTTAATTTGTTAATTTATTTAGTTTATAAATCATAGCTTGTTCAGAATAATTGATTTGGATAAGAGAAATTTGTAGAATGATAACATTAAAAGGTTTACAGTGTGATTCAACTGTAAGTCAATAAACAACAGGATTGAATTATGAGCCCTGATGTGTGCCCATTGACTTTGTTGGCCATTAACTGCTGCTGACAGGAGGTATTTTCTTTGTCTCTCTGTGATCAGATGACTAAGGTTTTGTCTTACCAGTCAGTTAAGTAACGCTTTTCATGCGTTATTCAGGAGGCCCACGTGTTTTCTTTGACATCTACAGATGAATGCAATCGGCCAATTTGTTTTTCATAAAGATTATGTTGTTAGAGGAACCACTGATGCATTGATGAGGCCATATTTGCTTCCTAGCAACCGGTCGCTGCAGCTTTCTGGTTCGTCTGTCTGCCAGCCTCCATGATGTCTTTTCATGGTATTCATTGGGTCATTGTATTGTGCACAATGAGGCCTAAATCTATATAATTAAAGGCAGATAAGGCTTAAGAAACATTGTTATCAGATTATGATAAGTAATCTGCCTAAACCAAATTTGAATGTCATCTTTTTATTTTTAGTAATGTATACTCATCAAAATTTGAAGACAGATAATATATATATATATATATATATATATATATATATGGCAGGGTGGGTGGTCTTGCAGAAAGTCTTCAGCCTCATTAACCTTTGACCTTCTCTATAGATGAGTAGAGGGCTCCAGAAGCACACTGACTCAGGTGTTTGGTGTGTGCCTCTGTGCACTATGCCCTTTGTGATTCACTTGACTTCCCACAACCCTGATACATGCGTCATCTGTGTTCCTACCTACAAAATCCCACACATGTTAATCATTTCACAATAAAATTTGCATCAAAGAAACTTAAATCAGTCCTTTTAATGCAGCAATTGATTATCATATTGCAATATCATCTGTTGACCAGGGCTGGTATCAAATCTCAATACCCTTTGAGCACCAGTCGAAATGTGTCCATAGCATTCAGTATCGAAAACCGTCAAGTGTCAAAAAAGTTGTGGAGCATCCTAGAGTCTAAAACTCTGACCAAGTAACTGTTATGTCCACAGTTCTGTGGCATGTCCTCCACCCTCTCTCGCTGCTCATTATCTGTCACTTCTATCGTCTGGTGTCAAAAAAGGCAGAATGCAAAAAAAAAAGTTTACTTATTCTTTAATCAGATATTTCCAGAACTAAATCAGGATACTTTCTAACTTTAGACTTCTTCATCACTGTTGCATTGAATTATTTTGTTAAATGAAATACTGAGTTTTCTGACTATTGGATTAAAATATGTGAAACACTGTGTAATGTTCATGACATGATAATTATTCTCAGTCCACTGATTTTTTTTTAATTTAATAAAAATTTTTTATTCTTCCTTGTGACATTTAAGTTACAGTTTGGGTTATTTGACAGTTGTGTGAGATACTCACACAGTCGGTGTATTACCTGCAGTAGATTGTGATCGGCACTTTCACTTTGGAGAAACAGACAAGAGCATCAGCATGGAAGCTGAGTGATGTGCTGCTGTGGACGGGGTCAGCCGGAAAAATTTGTTTGTCTGGTAACAGAAAAAACACACACTTACATTCAGCCTTTCATTACATTTTCTGGCGCAAACAACTGATCTGCAGCGTAATATAGTAGGTGCGCTAGTGCGTACTAATACAGCAGTTCAGCGGTTGAGAAAATATAGATCCAAAGGAACGGGCTGTTTGTCAAGATAAAGCAGTGAAAATACTCAAAATAAAGCGTACACTTCAGCTGGTTTCGGTTTTATACTCAGGAGGTTGGATTGGGTAGGTAAATGAGGTAGTTCAATACTTTAAACAAAGGAATCAAAAAAATTATCGTTTGGATATGGGGTTTTAAACTCATCGTATCGTTACCAGTAGTATAAATTACCATGATACTCTGTTCTTCTGTTGACTGCTCCCTGACCTCTGCTGCTTCTGCTGCTCTGTGTCTCAGGCTCTGCGCTACCTCGGGAATAAAGTGCGGAGACAGCGCATGTGGGGAGGTCCCAAGAAGACCAAGATGGAGGAGGCCAGAGAGCTGCTGGCATCTCTTATCCTCACACACGTGCCTGTAAGTAAACACACAGAGAAGAATCATGGATGATTGTACTCAGTATATTAGACAACGTATCATTATTTTTTGTTTTGTCTGCAGGTCAAAGAGTTTAACTTTAGGGCCAAGTGTATTTACTTGGCTGTGATGGTGAGGAGAGTGATCCTGGCCCAGGGGGACAACAAGGTGGATGACAGAGATTACTATGGCAACAAACGTCTTGAGTTGGCTGGACAGGTAAGCCTCTATGCACCTGTCCTTGTGGTCTCATTACAGCTTGTACAATACCTAATTTAATCCTCCATTCAGTCAGTCTTCTTATATTTCACATTATGAGACAAAAACACCAGACCAATTAATTAAAAAGTTATTTGTTAATTTGTCAACTGATCAACAGGAAACTGCAAATGAGCCAGAGTTTAGTTCTGACTTCAGAGGCACCCCGTTGACCTGTGTGTTTATTTCATTCATCTCTGTGTAACTGAAAGGTGTTTACTACCTTTCCTTACTCAGAGAGCCGCTCGAAAACAAAACATGTTTGATGCTTATTAATAATACGTGTATAGAAACGTGCCAATAATGCTCACATGCTTTAGTGTAAATGGATCACAGGAATTGACCAGAGGACAGCGGCTGCTCCAATCCTGATCTCTCACCTGCATCTTTGTTCCTGCCGTCTCCTTTTAATAAGACTCTCATTATTTTCCCTCAGCTTTGTTTTTCCCTGTTTTGTTTTCGTCCCACCTCCCCCTGTATTTCAGCCTGGCTTTGTCAGGAGAGAGATATGCGGTGGCACCAAAATCCCAAGGCTGAGGAAGCATGGGGATTTTTCAGCACCGTGACAATAGAATTGCTGCCTTGACTGGAGCGATTGAGCTAATCCGCAGGCCCGGCTCTGATAATGTAATTACTGCTGTCTTAAGGCCTTTAATTTCCCCCCCAACCTGCTCTGTATAAGGAGCAGGAGATGGGAGGAGGGGGAGCACAGAACCCTCTTTCAATAGGGGGCTTACACACTAACAACGCCAGCAATCTCCTCACTCTCCAATTATGGTTCCCTGACATTCAACTAATTGGCCTGGCTGCGCAACGGAAGCTTAATTTCTTTATTAATTTCAAGCAGCGTTGCCTGTTTGTTTTGATGTATGCTAATGCACAGGGTGGGTGGGGGTTGTGAGAGAGGTTGCCTCCTGTAGGCCTGGCGGAGGAGGACAGGGACCTGGGATGGAGGCCAGGTCAGGCTTATCACTGAGCCAGCACACCTGGTTATTAAATCTGACTGTAAATTTACCTCAGCGCTGATAAGAGACATACGCAGATGATGAGTGCCAGGAGATCTGAGAGTCAGACTGTGTGAAGAAACGGTGACGCCTCAAACTCTGAAATGATTGTTGTGCTCACTCTGTGTTTAGTTTGAAGACTTGACCAGTGAATAATATCAATAAAAAAAACGTTGTTAACAGTCTTGGTAACAAAGCAGTCTCTCTGTCTTTTCTAGCTCCTGTCTCTGCTGTTTGAAGATCTGTTTAAGAAGTTTAACTCTGAGCTGAAGAAAATCGCCGATCAGATCATCCCCAAGCAGAGAGCTGCTCAGTTTGATGTGGTGAAGCACATGAGGCAGGATCAGATCACCAACGGCATGGTCAATGCCATATCCACAGTGAGTGCGTTCAGATCTGAGACCATCAATATGATGAACTGATTAAATAGAAAGGATGCAAGTTTCCCCTGGAAGAACATGGATCAAGAATAAACCTCCATGCTGAATAGACTGAAAAACCTGACAGTTAGTTTCATTCTTGAAAACACTCAGTACTCACTGCTAAGATTCAGCTGTACACTACATCTTCAAAATATATTATTATTATTATTATATTTTTTTAATCAGATGTTTTAGAAATGTTTGATGGCTATACACAGTGCTGATCTAAGTGTAAGTGATCTATATTAAAACAGCATAAAGATTTTAAAACTAAAAATCTACTTTGCACTCATAAATAAAGAACAGATCTGATGTCAGAAGTTAAACAGGCATTATCTGAGCTCAGAACACTGTGTTGTAATTGAAATCATGTTTACCTCTCAAATCACCAGCACACTTCTTATTAACCTAATCAATATGATAATCCCACATGTGTTAATAGGCAGATTAATAAAGAGCAATTAATACAGATTTTTTTTTTCTGTCCACAGGGAAACTGGTCTCTGAAGAGATTCAAGATGGACCGTCAGGGTGTCACCCAGGTCCTGTCTCGTCTCTCCTTCATTTCCGCTCTTGGCATGATGACCAGGATCTCCTCCCAGTTTGAGAAGACCAGGAAGGTCAGCGGGCCACGTTCCCTGCAGCCGTCACAGTGGGGCATGCTGTGTCCATCTGACACCCCCGAGGGAGAGGTGAGTGAGTGGCAGCCACACCTGCCCTGATCCTGCCGACCCAGTGAAGTGGTTACACTAACAGTTTTTTTGCCGTAAGACATAATTGACAGTTGTGGGAGAAAAGAGGTCAAAACCTTTTGTTTTCACTCCAGAACAATGGTCTTAAGATCACACTTTAAGACACATCCGCCAATGACTGATTAAGAGCTTTGGCGAGCGGACACATGCTTTGGCAAACTGAGACAGTGTCAGAACCTCAGATCAAATTCAAATGTTATTTGATAGAACATTACAAGTAAAATCCACTTTTGCCTATCATTTAAAGTTATTTAATGAAGGTTAGATTGAATTAAGATTTAATTTGTTTTTGTTTGTTTTTTTACCCCCTGTGATGCTTAAAGACAATGAGCTAGCATCAAACAGGGAAATAGTTATTGTCAGGTTTGCATATACTGAGCAGACCTGAGCCACAGGTTACTAGTTGTAAAGAATCAGAGGACATCTGCTTGAAAATGTCATAAGGTCCACTAAATATTGTTGTAGTTTGATTTTGTGCGGTTTTCACAAATGCTTGTGGCGTAGTATTCTTGTGTCGTGTGCAGCGTCATTCAGAGTAAACACACATAAACCTACACTTTTAAACACCTGCACGTGGTTTCGATCATCTATTTGTTCTGGTTCCGTAGGCCTGCGGTCTGGTGAAGAACTTGGCTCTGATGACCCACATCACCACCGACATGGAGGACGGTCCAATCATCAAACTGGCCTTCAACCTGGGGGTGGAAGACGTCAACCTGCTGTGTGGAGAGGAGCTCTCCTACCCGAGCGTCTTCCTCGTCTTCCTCAATGGTGAAGCTCCACTGCACCAGTAGAGCCTAATAAATAAATAACCACAGAGAGAATTAGCACTGGATGCTTTTGCTTCAGATCACTTGAAAAGAAAGTCTAATCCTCCCTGTTTTAAATGCATTGCTTATGAACATGAAAGGGAAAATATTCTGTTTAGTTTACAGAAGGTAATTTTGCATTTTGCAGGACGGCTGATAAGTCATTAATTTCATGGCAGCAGTAGGTATTATTCTTGAGTCAGAACTTGGCCCCTTAATTACTGTATATGTTTGTCTCACCACTGATAACTGTCAAATTATATTAGCTGCCATACCATTTAATTAGTTGGTAGCAGCAGGTGTCAAAGCCCTTCAGAGTGTGTTCACTGCAAATGTGCCCTCACACAGAGGCAGAGCACAGTCTCTCCTCTGTTCTCCAGTCATTTGTCTGTCAGACTTGATATGAACAAACCCCTGCAAGCATTTTGCCATGGAGGTCCAGAGTACATTACAATATATGTATGCTGTTTCTTTTCAGAATTTAACCAAAACACTGTTAAATATCTACCTGCTGCAGCTTTTTGATCCACCATGGATATTTCTCTAAAGCAAAGCTGAAAAAATTAGTCAGAAAATTGATCAGCTGGAATTTTGATTGTCGATTTATCTTTTTTTTTTTCAAGCAAACATGTCCATTTGCTGCTATTCTATTTTATGTCAATGTGAACACCACATCTTTGCATTTTAGACTGTTGGTCGAAACAAAACTAGAAATTTGTGATGGGCATTTTTCACTGTTCTCTGACAGTTTATGGACATGAAGATAAATTGAGAAAATAATGGACAGATTAATTGGTGATGTAAGTAATCACTACTTGGAACCGTGCTTTAGACACAAACTGGGAGAGAAGAGCAGGAAACAAATGCATAAATTATTACATAGAACAAAGAAATGACAAAGAAATTACTTCCAGTGATTCTGCTCAGCTAAATATGTAAATCTTCTCGTCTAACTGGTGGTAAGAAAGCAAACAAATGATGATTCCTTCAATCAAAGACAGTTTATCCTGGTACAGCACTTGCAGGTTACAAAATATATCTTGATGTAAGACTGACAACATTATACAGTCAGAGGTGATAGCTGGTAACATCATTTGAGTGTTTCCACAGTTTTGTAAATATGGGAATTGACCCTGTCTTTATGCCTGTCCGTCTGTCTGTCCACCCACCTGTCTGTATCACGTCCACAGGTAATATACTCGGTGTAATTAGAGACCATCATAAGCTGGTCAACACCTTCAGACTGATGCGCAGGGCAGGTTTTATCAACGAGTTCGTGTCCATTTCCACAAACTTGACCGACCGCTGCGTCTACATCTCGTCTGATGGAGGACGCCTCTGCAGGTGAGGAAGACATGACACCAACAAACTTATACTCAAAGCATTAAAAAGCATAAAAATAAATGTTATTGATGTTATTACTCTGTACTTGATAATTAGAAAAACTCTCAAAGACTTGGTTGCATTAACTGAGTCTTTGTAAAATGCATTATTTCAGTTTTCCTACAGAGGAAGTTTAAATTTGGTGCTTTTTCATTTTTTGGATCAGAATAACAAGAGTACACTAAATTTAAAGACATTTTCTATGTTCTCCCCCGTCAGGCCGTACATCATAGTGAAGAAGGGGCAGCCGATGGTGAAAAACAAACACATTGAAGATCTGTCGCAGGGCTACAGGTGAGGCTGGGAGTCAGTCAGGTGAACTACTTGTTTGGAGATTTGTTTGCCGATAATCGTGTACATCAAAAGAGCAGATGGTCTGAATTGGTTAATGTAACTTTTTGTTTTTTATCATTTCTGTAACTCCAGAACCTTTGAGGATTTCCTGCATGAGGGCTTGGTGGAGTACCTGGACGTCAACGAGGAGAACGACTGTCAGATCGCCCTTTATGAACACATGATTAATAAGTGAGTGGCGCTCGATTCCGCTGACATTAAAATAACTGGAAAATTATCCTTCTTTATGTCAAATCAACACACTGCTCCCTCTTTAATTTATTTTCATTTCTGCAGAGACACAACACACTTGGAGATTGAGCCCTTCACGCTGCTCGGGGTGTGTGCCGGCCTCATTCCATACCCCCACCACAACCAGTCACCCAGGAACACATACCAGTGCGCTATGGGCAAGCAGGCCATGGGTAAGACTCAGCTTAGCAGGTAGCTTCAGTCAGCAAGCAGGTCATTAAAGTGTGAAGATCTCAAATCCCTCCTTAAACATCCTCCACACAGCTGCAGTGTTTCTGTGCGCGCACACACACACACACAAACGCTTACAGTAATTCGATCTCACATGAACACTATTCTTAAGCCTCCTAAATCTGCTGGTTCAGAGTTTACAGTTTTATTTGCACAAGTGAAAATCATTCAAAAGGACATTAGAATAACAAACAACATAGATACAAGTAGCCTGCTGGTTCGTCTCCCCCAAAACTCTGCTCCTGCTCTACTTCTTGTCAGAATACATTTGTATGTGTGATTGAGTGTTTTTCTTGTGTGTGTGTCAGTGTGTGTGTGTATGTGCATGGACATCAAACATGGGGGGCTTGTGTAGGTTCGCTATTGTGCTGTGTGTGCGGAGGCCCTTTCCCTGCCAGTCACCCAGAGTGTCATTAGCAATTCATTGTGTCTGCTCTGGCTGTGCTCAGGGGGTCAGTGTGCTCAGCTGCGAAAGACCACAGAGTGCGCACCCGCAGCTCCTTGGTAACCAAAACTTCCCCAAACGGCCCTGCTAACATTCGTAAGAGCCTCTGTCACCCCCAACCCACTGCTTTACCTCCGTCCGTCCGTCCCTTCCTCCCCTCCCCCCATCTTTACAAAAACACAGACTGGAACTATATTTGGCACAATATCCTCTGCCTTGTCTGTTTTGTGTGGACAGCCCTATACATGTGCAAATCTGGTTGTGTGGCCCAGGCCTATTATCAGAGACTCTGTGCTTGTAGCCTGATTGTGAAGTAATAGCATCTGACAAATGTCAAGGCTTCCAGGGAGGCCAGGCTTTATGCCATAACTGGCCCCGATCCTCCACTGTGCTGCTCTGAGTTAATGCTAACCAGGCCCAGCCCTGACCCACCCTACAGGAAGATTAAACACTTCTAATAATTGATCTATAGACAGTTGGACATTTAAAATGTGCATTGAAACACTGAAAATTTCAATATAATGACACTTATGAGTGACGGGAATCATTTTGCATATGTCATATTGATCTCCTCTCCAGGTACTATCGGCTACAACCAGAGGAACCGTATCGACACTCTGATGTACCTGCTGGCGTATCCTCAGAGGCCCATGGTCAAAACAAAAACCATCGAGCTGATTGACTTTGAGAAGCTGCCTGCTGGTCAGAACGCAACCGTGGCCGTGATGAGCTACAGCGGCTACGACATTGAGGACGCTCTGGTCCTCAACAAAGCCTCACTTGACAGAGGTGAGACCTGACTTTAGAATTTTGATTAAAATTTCATTGCAAGAAGGGCAGCTGTTATGAGATATTTGTCATCACTGACCAGTTCAGGTAGTAGACATTTAGATAGGTTAATGTGTATGTTATCTTTCCAGGATTTGGCCGCTGCCTCGTCTATAAAAATGCCAAGTGTACGCTGCGGCGTTACACCAACCAGACCTTTGATAAGGTGATGGGGCCCATGCTGGATGCTGCCACGCGAAAGCCCATCTGGAGGCACAGCATCCTGGATGCTGACGGTATCTGCTCCCCCGGTGAGTTCCAGCAGGACTGGTGGAGGCCCAGCATGCTTTGCTGCTCCTCACCAGACTCAACTGCTACAGTAAATGTGTTTGGCTCTATCATAAATTATACACAGGATCATTTAGTCTGTAGTGTTTCACTGCTTGTCAGCTTGTCCAGATCTCTTGCTTTATATGATGTAACAGCTGGTGAAATGTGTTAAGAGTGGGACATAATAACAAAGTAGGCTGAAGTCTGTCTTTAAAATCTCCCAGTCTAGTACTGACTGGACGTTTCAGCACAGTATCCAGGTTTTCTTTTTTCTTTTTTTTTTTTTTAATTGCGGCTTCATTTTGTGTTGACATGTTGACATACACATACCACGATTCAATAAAGGACACTATCACGGTACAATGAGTTAATTAGCACACTTCATGTGCTTGCTTACATTTGACTGTTTCATCAGCAGGCACTGACAGCTTCAGACAGCGTGGCATTCAAAATGACTTCAAAACAAAAATGTACGTGACAGTTAGGTTGAATAAATAAGTCTTTTTATACAAGTTTCGGCGACACAGTATCCAGAAGAAGTCAAGTTATTCACAGTGTAAAGCAGCTACTTCTGTAGGTGGAGAGATACACTGGTCATTATTGTATTATAAATAAAAGGGGACATTTAAGTTGAATTGTTGGAGTCAAATTCAAAGGAGGTGAACAGAGAGGTTGTTGTTGGTGTGTTATCAGTCACCTGTTGTTGTTCAGTGTTTGATCCAGATTTCAGAGTGAGACTGGATTTATTTAAGTTCTGGGAAGTAATAAAGATTTTGTGACCCAACCTTAACAGCTCCCCTGAAAGAGCTCATGATGGCCTTCAGTTTATGTGAGCAGGCCATGCTAGAGTCGTAGTGTAATGTGCGATCTATCTTGTGTGTGCCACAGGTGAGAGAGTGGAGAACAAGCAGGTGTTGGTGAACAAGTCCATGCCAACTGTCACCCAGACACCACTGGAGGGCAGTACCCAGCCAGGCCAGCCCCAGTACAGAGATGTGCCCATCAGGTGAGTGCACATCAGCTCCTAGCACCACCACATCCACCCCAACCTACATGTGCACTTTGACCTCAGCGTGTGTCACCTCACAGTTGGCCCACCTGTCCAGCTGCTGTACGTAGACTTGGAAAATCAACAACGCAACACAAAACAATGATTTATCTTGCAAATCTTACGGGGGAAAAAACAAAACTAAAAAACATTGGCAATTCTGTTTTTGTTTGCAGCTATAAAGGCTCAACAGACTCGTACATCGAGAAGGTGATGATCTCATCCAACGCTGAAGATGCTTTCCTCATCAAAATCCTCTTGAGGCAGACCAGGAGACCAGAGATAGGAGACAAATTCAGCAGTCGTCACGGACAGAAAGGTGCCAACCTCAGCACTGTCACCCCGTCCTCTCTCTGAAATGAGGGCAGCATGTTGAGCTTAAACCTGAATGTGCACAATACAGAAAATTGCATTAATATTCACCACTTCAAGGACCTGTTGTGAGAGATTGTAAATGACTGGACAAAAAAAAAATCTTTGGTCGTCTCTGTGTCGGAGCATTTGTTGAGTCAAGTCCCAGTGGCTGTTGCTCTGTCACTGCCCCCCTGTCCTCATCTTTCAAGAGCTCTTTTCAATTAATTGGCTCTTTGTCCTGTGCCAGACTATGCAAATTTATTACACCCCAGCAGTATTCTGCTGCTACTGGGGAAAAAGTGTTTACAACCTCCATTGTTTTGCAGCACCTCCCCTATAGAGGGCTTGTATGATGTTTTAATCAAAAAGCTAACTGGCGCCATGCATAATTTACTCTCTTCATTAACGCGGTGGCCACTGGGCGGTCAGCTTAGGATGAGACAAAGTCTTCTGTCTCAGTGACGGAGAGAGAGGGGTCGCCACGGGGTTAGCTGGAGGAGATCTGGATGGAAAGGCCCAGATGTGCAACTGATGTTTGGCTAGTTTTTAATTAGAGTACTATGTAGTCACGTTCAGGTGTTCACAGCTACTTTTAGAAAGTAGGAACGCTTGTAAAAACTACATTTTTGCTCCCGGCGGGGTTTTTGTATTTCGAAATAACCACCTTTTCTTGCTTGACAAACATTTTGAATAGAGTCCTGAACTGAATCCTAAATCAAGGTTGTATTATTTAATTAGAAGTGAATTTGGCCGCAGCGATAGATCTCCCAGCTACTCATGACTAGTCTCATAAGTCCTGGTCAGCAGAGCAGAATAAGTTAATTATTTACCGGTCACACACACACACACACACACACACACACACACACACACACACACACACACACAGCTGTGGAGGTGGGGGAGGAGGTGGAGTGGTTGTCAGTAGTAGGGGCCCATTGTGCGAGCCTCCAGCGTGGAGCTGTATGAGCTGTGATGGAGGGCTCTGGACCCTTGCTGTTGTCTTGCCTTTCTCTGCTGATTTCATGCCTCTTTTATCATTCACTTTCACACAAAACAAACAACACTAAGGATGTCTGATATGGGAACTTGTGTCTCTCTCTCACTCTCTCTCTCTCTTCACCTTCTCCACCATTTTCCACTTTCCTTCCTCCTCCTCTCATTCCTCTTTCATCCTACTTTTTACCCTGATATTCAAACTTTTTTGTGAACTGCCTTTTCTTTCTTTTTTGTTTTCCCCTTTTGCTTTCTCTTCTGGCCCTGTCGTACTCGCCTTTTCTCCTTTCTTTTCACCTTCTTCCTGCTGTTGGATACCTTTCAAGAAAGTCGTTGCACTTGTTCCCGGTCAACATCCTGTTACAACATCCTGCAAGGCATCAGCAGTCTGCTGTGTGCTGTGTCGCTGACTGGTCGGCTAATAGTGAATTTTTCCCACGTGCTCGGATTCAATTTCTCCTCTCCAGTTGATCCCCCAACTTCCTCTGAGTTGAACTGAAAGTCATGGATGTGTAATCCCGGTCTCCCTGTCAAACTAAGCACCTTTCTCCACTTCCTGCTCTCCTTCTCTTCTCTCCTCTTTCTCTTTTTTTCATTTGCAAATGGGCCTACAATCTGTTTACCCTGGCCAGGGAAGAGTGCTTCGGCCCCTCAGCAAACATTTGCACTCACACTTAAACTCCTGGCTACCAGGGCGCCTGTCCCCCACGTCATGTGAATCAAAAGAGGAGGACCCTGTCTGTCCACATGAGTATGGAAATGTCATGAGGTCCACACCAAGCTTCCAGCAGCAATACACACAACAAAACAGTTTTACTACAAGTTTGCTATTTCTTAGTCAGAACTGTGCGGTCAGTTAGGTCAGTGAATTTATTTGCTTTTAACTACTTGCTGAAAACGGAAGATATAGCTGCGCCTAACTTTTCCTCTTTTCTTTATTTTTATTTAATCTGTTGATTCTGATTTTTCGATTAATTTGTCTGTGAAGTGTAAAGAAAAAGGCCAATCACGTCACATCTAATCCTCACATGCTCGATAAATTACTAAAAAATAGTGTGTGCATTTACCTCAATATGTTTTGTGTTTGTTTGCATGTGTCTGTATGTTTCAGGTGTTTGTGGCCTCATCGTCCCACAGGAGGACATGCCGTTCTGTGACTCGGGCATCTGTCCAGATATTATCATGAACCCTCACGGATATCCCTCCAGAATGACGGTAGGGTTGCAACTAGCAATCACTGTCATTTCTGATTAATCTGCAAAGTATCAATCAGTTGTTTTTTCTATAATGCCTATCAGGATTTCTCAGAGCCCACAGTGATGCCTTGTTTTTTTCAACCAACAATTTTCAAAAACCAAATCTATTCATTATTGGGTCATATAAGAAGAGGAAAATCAGCAGCTACTAAGGTTTGGCATTTGTGCTTAAAAAGTGATGATTAATCATCAAAATAATTCCTGATTAATTCTCAGTCAATTCTGTAATCACCAAATCATTTCAGCTCTGATATTCTGTGTGACGTTTAACAGGGAGCTGATATCAACTTTAGTTTCAGTGTAAAGGTGGTAATTTGACACCTAGAACCTGTACACGGCTGTTATTTGTGATCTTTGGCTGCGAGCTCAGTCTGAATCACCCCAGTCTCCGTGTTGACCGTCGCTCTTCATAAGTTTGTGTCGGCTCTTCTGAGACAAAACCCTCATTATTCCTGCTCCTCTCCTCTCTGGGTTATCATTGGCTTCCAGAGCACACGTCCATTGACGCCGCTAAGCAGCAATCTTACTGTTCACAAACAGATATTTGTTGCTGCAGAGACGGCTGCCAGCGAAGCCGCCTCCTGTAGCAGTGTGTGGAAGTTTTATCAAACATGCACAGTACATCTGAACTGTAGGATGGCACTGAATGTGAATGACATGAAACTTGGCTCTGTGTCTGCCTGCTTTTTGTCCCTTACACTGTAAAAACTTGAATGATCTTTACTGCTGAAGTTGTCAGTGCCAGTGTGTTTGCAAGCAGTGGTTGTCATGGAAAAGACTCAGAAATGTTTGGCTCGGGAGGATGTTTCTGTGGCCTGAGAGTGAAATGGGAGTAGGTGTTTCCTTTTATGTGATGGGGTCAGGGGTCCTCTGGGTGCGACCTCAGTGGAATTGTTGAAATCAGTCATCCTTAGACCGCTGGTCCCACCCCGAGGCGTACATGTGTAACCTAACCTCATCCACAATATCAACATTTGGTGCCAGGGGACAATGTAAATCACAAAAGACATATATTATGTTTATGAACGGAGCCATTGTTTTTTGTCTTGACTTCTAAGACTGTGTCTGATTCTGTCAGGTGGGAAAGTTGATTGAACTTCTGGCTGGGAAGGCGGGAGTCCTAGATGGACGGTTTCACTATGGTACGGCCTTCGGAGGCAGCAAGGTGAAGGATGTGTGTGAGGACCTCATCCGTTATGGATACAACTACCAGGGCAAAGACTATGTCACCTCAGGAATCACTGGGTAATAAAAAGATTAACATACATGTCACATAACTGCTCAACATTTTCCAAAGTATGCCTTTTTTTTTTATTAATGCTGTGTTTCTGTGGCTATTTTAAATATGTATTTGTTTTAGTACATTATGAAGAGCAGCTTGTGTACATACGAAACATATCAAACACTTCTCAGAGTGATGTCATGATTTCATGGTCATGGTGTAGCAATCAGAGTCTGTTTTGATCATTCTTCCTCGTTGGTGGAGTTTGAGCTGACTGGAGAGCAACATCTTTTTTAGTTATTCAAGATATTAAAAATTTCCTTCTCTATGTTTATCCAGGTTTGCCTAAGACAGGAACATGTCTCTCCAGGCTGCACACAGGCACATTCACATGGCTGTTTTCTTTTGAAACAGTGAGACTACAATTCACGGCTGTTTTTTCTGTTTGATTTTCCAACAACATAGCTCTAAAAGAATCTTGATAGTCAGCTGTTAAATATAGGATGTCTGAGCTTCCCTGAGACACCCGAATGCACCATCGTCATCGTGATGTTTTCAGCATCCAGTGTTTTTAAAGAAGCCCCTGCTCTCACATTACCATCAGACAATAACACAACTGTGCTGAAAATAGCTGAGCACAACTTACATGAGCACAAAATGATTCAAACCGTCGGCGAAACAGTCAAAAATCAATCATCACACAATCACATAAAAACAGAAGCAGAAGATGTTACCAACAAATGTTTAGTATTTTGTGTTTGATAAGTGACACTTTTTATGTTACTAGATTGTGTCCTAATACAGATATTCGTCATTGTATTGTTGAGTAGATATTTATGGATGAATTAGCTTGATTGATTGACTGCTGTATTTTCCTCAGTGAACCACTGGAGGCTTACATCTACTTTGGACCGGTGTATTATCAGAAACTGAAGCACATGGTCCTTGATAAAATGCACGCCAGAGCACGAGGCCCCAGAGCTGTTCTCACCAGGTAATGTAAGCTATATATGTATGTGTATATATATACACACACATATATATATATATATATATATATATATATATATATATATATATTTATTTATTTATTTAATTAATTGAATGATAAAATTTGAGCCATAGAAATAAACTAAATCGTCAAGAAAAAAATACAATTTCAGATATGGACCAGGTGGATTATATTCATCTGTCTCACCCCTCTGTGCGCCCTGAATATTTTTGTCCCGCCAACAGGCAGCCGACAGAGGGACGATCCAGAGACGGAGGTCTGCGTCTGGGCGAGATGGAGCGCGACTGTCTGATCGGCTACGGAGCGAGCATGTTACTGCTGGAACGCCTCATGATTTCCAGTGACGCCTTTGAGGTGGATGTGTGCGGACAGTGCGGCCTGTTGGGATACTCTGGGTGGTAAGTTGAACACCTCAGTTGACGGCTACAGAGCTGAAGTGCATCGTCAGAGTGCACGACAACTGCATCATCATATAACGGAGACCAGTAACTGTGGTGGTGTCTGGATGATAGAACCATCTGTTGAACATACAGCTTGACCTTTTCAGTAAGTTATTGCGAGTGCTGTTGACATCGTATGACACCCGTAAAAGTGAACATCAGAGCTTTTGTCATTTAGTCATAGCAACTCACATGATCCAGTGTGCATTGATGTGTTCTTCATCACCCGACTAACAGGCCTCTCACTGGTTACTGAGTCTGCACTTTTGCCCTTAAGCTGTTGTCTTTGTTCATCACAAGTTGAAACTGGGAATTTAATATTTAAGTATTTAGGGAGATCTAATTTTTTGGATTCAGATTTATCAGTGGAAATGTTTCCTAGGTGCTGTCTCCTTAAAAAATATATATATATTTATATATATATATATCCAAATTATTTCATTGTTTTCAAGTAACATGCTTCTGTCTCATCTCCTCAAAGTGGCAGGCAACATAATGATTGCTGTTGCTAATGTTTAAATAGTTTACATCCTACAATGCAGACCAGAAACCGGTAATAGAGCAGATGGACGTACAGTCAGTAATCTTCTGGTTTCTTTTCTTTCCAGGTGTCACTACTGTAAGTCGTCCTGCCACGTTTCCTCTCTGCGTATCCCATACGCCTGCAAGCTGCTGTTCCAGGAGCTGCAGTCCATGAACATCATCCCCCGACTGAAACTGTCACGTTACAACGAGTGACCGGGACAGGGACAGAAACACAGTATATGTGAGTGAAAGGTTTAGAGTCTAAGATGTGACTTACAAAGTCTGAGACAGGTTGATTTGTAAAAGCTGTTTGAGCTTTGAATGAGTAGCAAGAAACGGACTGAGGATTTTTGTTGGTGTTCACAAACCAAAACAGTGTGAAGTTTAAAACATGTTTTTCCTGTTTTTCATTTATGTTGATACTTTCTCACCATGATGCTCTTCATATGTGTACATAATAAACACAAAAAGATTATTTCAAATCACCTGCTGTGTCGTGTACAATTTGATTACTTTTAACTCAGCTTTTCCTGTTTAATGACAAATATTAAAATAGGTTCAACGTTTGTTTTGTAATCATCAGGTAATCATCACACTCAATGTTTCTCATTTTATTTTGGTCAAAGGTACATGGTTGTTTGCACGTCCAGGTGACATCCCTGGTTCGATTCCAGCCAAAGAAATTAGTTGCATGTGAATCCACCCCCCACCTCCCCCAAAAAAACGTTATTTTGTTATGAATTCAACCCCAGAAAACCGTGCAAACATGGAAGAAAATAATGTGAATTGGAAAGGATTGGGCAATATGGTTAAAATTTTTAGTTGAAATAATAGAAAATACGTTTATTTTCTGATATCTTTAAATGTCAGATATTGTTGTGTTTTGCATTACATGACAGTAAATTCTTCATGTGTAGAACAAAAACTTAAGTAACTTATTTTCTTAGTTTTTTTTTTTTTTTAGGCCTGCAACTAATGATTCTTTTTATTATCATTTAATCTGACAATTATTTTCTTGATTAACTGATTAGTTAATTGGTTTAAAAAAAAAAAAAGTGTCAAAAAGATTGTGAAAAAATGAAATTTCATCAAAAATCAAGAAAGTTTCTCATTTCAGAAGCCGTGTAGAAAGAATTTTGGTATTTCCTTCTTAGGAAATTACTCAAAATGATGAACTCATTAACAGAATCATTGCAATTTAATTATTAATCAATTAATCATTGCTGAAAATCACTATAATAATATTTAATTATCACCTAGTCCATGTTGGACTGATATCCAGATGAAATATTTATACATATTTGCTGCTTGATGTAATAACATCCATTATAAACTGGCTGCTCATTAAAAATCAATAGGAGTTTTGTTTGGAGCATTTTTATTTATTTATATATTTATTTACAGCCTGAGAAGCTTTAGGTTTCCCAGTAGAAAGTGGAGGGCCACTCTTTCATGTGATAAGCAGACAGCTGGATGTCACATACAACAATGTTCAGTGGCATCATATAGAAACATACAGAGCAACAGTTTCTTTCATGTCAGTAGGAGGAGAAAGTTGCTTTGACTCGTATGGTTTCCTCTTTTTAAACCGAAGCCTTAATACCACCAACATGTCGTATGTGGCGTAACCATACCCCCCACTCGCACATACACACACGACTCAACTGGGGCCTTTTCACTGGACAAAAGCAGAACACATCCGTTTGTGTGGGGAGAGTGTATGAGAATAGGAAGGGTGGAAGAGGCTCTTGGTGGCTGCACCTGTCCTATTTTATGAGGCTCTAATAAGCAGATAACAGGATGGAAAGAAGAATGTCCACTGAGGGAGATACAGACTCCACCTTCTCCTTATTTGACAGAAATTAATTAGATCCTCCTTTGAGATCACGGCTTTGCACTGGGCACCGTTTAGGCCTTTGAATATTGAGTCATTAAAGTGCTGTTAAATTGTTTTGTTTAACTCTAATAATCTGTAAAGATGGTTTTCTGTTGCTTTGCCCCTTCACTCATCTCAGCAGCTTTCTTCTTCCTGCATGAGTCTGAATGGATGCATCATCCCTGTTTTAACAAGCTATGACCCTGTGCACAGTGTCCCATGGCATGTTGCTGCCACCCTGTCCCACCCGTCCTCCCAGGTGGCTGCGCGGTGTGTGTGTCAGTGAGTAGCAGCATTGGTGCCCACGCCTGCGCACTGGAAGAGAAAGTCCTCCTTTGCTATCCATGGTGTGGTGAGTAATTCAGCCATAATCCGCCTTTCTCCTCTCCCCTCTTCTTTCCCCTCTCCTCTCCCCCTCTCCTGTGGTTCCATTCATATTCTAATCACAGCTTTCCCTTCTCCAGCTCTCAGGCACTCCATCAGAGCCCTCCCAGCCTCGGGCTTTGCACTTTTACTTCCCCCCCTTTGTGACCGTTCCCTCTTCTCAGAGGCACACCAAAAATAAGGTTGCCACAGCAAAAGAGTGAGCAAAAAGAGGTGAGAACTCCATCAAAAAAATTACACTTATGCAGTTTTAGGATGTTTGGATGCGTGTCTGAGCAAATGACATGTCGTCTCAGTGAAAAAGTTATCGTGAAGATGGTTTAATGGTGGAATGAGGTGATAAACAGATGAAATGTGGCAACAAGTGTCTGTGAGATGTGAAATGGGAGCTAAAATCAGGAGGAAAGTCAGGAGCGGCAGTTGTGTAGGGATGTATGTTTATTTGGAGCTCAGGGGTGTATAAAAACGTATTAAATGCCATAATGGAAGACGGAGAGGCCACAGTGTTAGGACTGCGTAGATCTAAGCCTCTTTTTTTTTTTGGTTGGGAGGGAGCTTTTCTTATTCAAAACAGCCCCACAAAAGACTTCCAGTGAGCCTTGCCACATCCCCATCTGACTTGGGGCCATTCATCAGCCTTCCAAGCCTATCAATGACATGTCCCCATCAGGGCTCCTATAAAATCAGCCCCTTTCCCATGAAACATCAGCAAACATTTTGACGGGTCTGGCTTTCCCCCCGCTGGATTTCTGGAGTCTCTACCCCCCTTTCCTCCCTTATTCCCACCTCCCCCCTCTCCTCCGCCAACACCACCCCTCTCTGGGCGAACCTCAGATCCTCAACATCTCCTGTGACGGGCAGTGGTCACGGAAACACTGAGCAAGACAAGGGGAGAGCGGCCGAGCAGGGGGAAACGTGCACTAAGCCATTTTCTTGGAGGAGCCAGTATTGTTGATGGGAAGAGGATGCATTGCGGGCTGCTGGAGGAGCCTGATATGGATTCCACAGGTCAGTCCTGTTAAACTCTGCTTGTCTGGATGTGTTTAGAAAATCAGCTTCTGTTCAGAAACGTCGTGTGAGTTTCTGCTGCTTCACTTCTGGAAGTCTCAAACTTTCTCCGTAGTTATTCAGAGGAAGTGTCTGGATGCCCAGCTGTTGATTTGAACCCGTTTCTGATTCCTTTTTTTAAATTTTTTTTTGTATAATTGTGAGTGATTTTTGTCACACACATTTATGGCAGGTGCTGTTATGTCGCACAACACACTTGTTCATTGATTTAAGAAAAGTCACAGTAAGCAAGGAATAGTCCTGAAATCTGCAACATTGACTTTTCAAGTGGTTTCTTGCTGTTTTTTCAGTCTTTTCACTTTAATTGATTTTAAAAATTGTCATGATCATTTGTAGTGGAGGAATAAAAACAAGTGCAGATCATGGTGCACTTTAAAGTATCATGCACCTGCTCTGTTCGGTGTATTTCTCTGTTTTTTGAGTGCAAAACGGGAAAACTAAAGCATTTATCCATGTTCAAACTGAATTTTACTGCAAATTCATCAGTAAAATATTTGTGTATCTTATCTAATTGAGTACTTTATTTAACTTTCAGGAATATTAATGATTAATAACCAATCTGATTAGAGGATTGACAGAAACAAATTATGCAGTGCGTTGTCTTATCTGTTGAGAAGTGGCGCTATTTGTTAAAATTTAAAAAATGCTGGGTTAATGAATTATCATTTAGCCTTGGACAGAAAAAAAAGCACATTTGTAGTATGCTGGTGCAGTGTAGAGTAGTTAGGTCCTGAATGTGTGGTAATAAATGAGTGAACATCCGTTTCACTTGTTGATCAAACTTAATCCAATTATTTAGATCCTCAACTTATCTGTTCCTGTGGCAAATGAAGCTCGAGATCTGAGCCTCTGTGGAGAATTAGCTTCGCTTCAGTGGATTCACTTTTTCATTTCCAGGGTTTGTTTTTCTTCTTTTTTTTTTCTTTCTTTTTTTTTAGGTATAGAAAAGCAAATACTGTCAGTAAATGATGAGAGATGTCAGTGACAGCAGTGGTGTTTATTCAAAGTTAATATGCAAATGTTCAAGATATTTTTTTTAATTGTGTAACAGGCAATATGATATGCATGATAGCCTCAATACTATTAATCAGCAGTAATATAAAGGCTGTCAAACAGACAATTAACAGTGAGCTTCTAATGATTACAATAATAATTAATTTAACATAAAAAGAAAAATCATCTTCCACGTCTGCGTTTGGACGTCTGTGATGATGATGGGACTCTAACTGCAGACCGAGCTTTTTTCTATCAGCACGTGCCGAAAATCTCGATGTAGATCCTCATCGAGTGCAAACTTCTAAAACTTTTCAGTATCTGTGACCTCCTCTGAATCCCCCCGTGGGCTGCACCAACAGGTCGTCGTGCCAACAGTCTGTCCTAGCAACAGCTGCTATGGTGACTGTTGTCAGTTCACTTACAGAAAAAAAAAAAGAGATTTGCACAATTTCAAGAAATATTACGTTTAGAGTTTTTAATGTGTTGAACAGGGTTTAGTTTAGCATGTTTACCTTTGTGCTGTATGTACTGCGTAAACGTCTGAGGCAGTTTTGCTGCTCATTTCCATTTTAGGTTACATAATAGTTTTTATTCACCATTTTAATGGAAAATATTCTACTTTTTATTCCATCTCTCTGTTTCGACAGTCACTGGCTGATAAAGAAGTTATAGCTTAGTATCATAGAAAAATAAAATTCAGAAAATGCTTTGATGCATTCAAACAACACAATTTCCTTCTTAATTACTTTTATCAAATACTGAATACTTTTTAGGAAACAAATAAAAGAATTTTAAATGGATTTCCACTCAGTCAGGCAGTTTCTACATGAAAGCTTTGGTGTTTTGCTGCAGCCCGGTCACAGAAAGCACACCAGTCGAGCTATTTCTAAGTAGAAATTAAAACAGCACAATGGCCTCTATTCCACCAGACTGCTTCAGTAATGTGCACAGGCCCTTTTAAGCAAGTGTGTACGCTCGTAGTCTCCTGGGAACAATGCTGGATTCCTGCCGTCTTGGTGAAAACATCTTAAATAGAGCCATGGCTGCTGCGCTGTCCATACAATCGATTGTTGTCAGCTCACCCTGTCACACAAGTGACATTTATAGTGTCCTGTATAGGCAGTGATTTGCTCTGTTTATGTAAATAAGGCTTTGGTGTTCACTTCAGTAAGTGAGTTTTTAAATTGATAGTTTCAGCTTCAGTGGAAATCAAAAAACAAAAAAATACTGGAAAACTGCTTTAAGTGATCTTTTACTCAAATGACAAAGAACGTGTCCACTGTTAAATTCTTAAAATCATATTCTTACCAAATTCATAATTTCATTCACTTCTGTCTAAATAAAAACCGTAAAATTGCTTTTTCTGCGTGGTACTCAGAGGTGATCTGTGGTCCTTTATGTCTTTCTTAGAGAGTTGGATTGAAAGATGCCTCAACGAGAGCGAGAGCAAGCGATACTCCAGTCACACGTCTCTGGGGAACATGTCCAACGATGAACGTAAGCAGGACAAACGCTGTCACACTAAAAATACCGACTTCATTGAGGAATCTTGTAAAATACTGTTGTGTGTTTCCCAGAGCTCACTTGTTAATCTTATAGTCAAGTGTTTAGTACAGTAAACGTCATGTAACCATGTTTGCTCAGCAACAATAACACTTGTGTCGGTTATATGTAAAATCCTTAATGTGTTGTATGTTACAGATGAAGAAAAAGAAAATAACAGAGCCTCTAAACCACATTCAACACCAGCTACTCTGGAATGGTAAGTTATTAAGAACAAATCTGAATGTTTTTTGCCTTCACTCATCTGTAAAAATTTATTAGATAAAAGTGAGAAAATGTAAAAAAAAAACAAAACACAATTTTATGTCAAACAGCAGGAATGAAAAGCAAATATAGTGAATTAATGTAAAAACAATGTAGTCAATCTTCAAACCAGGCTTTTTAATAAACCATTATTTTACAACATAACAAACAAAATGCTAAAGTTTACAATGAGCCCATTTTATTTTGCTTTTGATAAAATGTTACACACATAACAGGATGTTATATATCAATGTTGCATTAATTTCAATAGTTTTACATGACACACATAGATGACACCATGAACCAGTCTCTTTACACACTGGTTTCTGATCTTATGTCGGTAAAGGTAAGATTTATATCGTGCCACTGCACCACAAACACAGATGAAAATGATGTCCTGCTTTTAAAATATATATATCTATATATATATATATATAGATATATATATTTAAATTTTATATGTGTGATGTATTGGACACATTTTGTATTTTAAGTAATAACAGGAAATTTAGAGAAACTTTTGTTTTTCAAACCCGAATTTTGCATCTGATCATTAAAATGTGATCAGATAAGATTTTATGTTTTATTTCACATCCTCTGCATGTATAAAATACAAACCCCACACACACTTGAAGTCTATATGTGCCTGCCTGTTGCAGAGCCCCATGGCAAATGACACCCTACTGAATAGTATTCAAAACACACATGAGCTTAAATGAATATTAATACAGATTTAAGCTGCACTGTGGGAGGCTGAAACTCAGCATGAAGAACATGAGTGGAATCAATGTACCTGTTATTATATATTCTTTTTAAAGAGAGACATTGTAGTCATAAATGTTATTGCAACTGGCCCCTGTAATAATTGTAATACTTTAATTTTAGAAGGATGTTGCGTTAAAGTTAAATGATATCTCTATTTTTACAAACTTAATGTTTTTGAGTTTTTGATTGATTCATTTGGTTTTCATTAAACCAGAAAGAATACACAATTGTATCTGATTGAGAAAACTCAGTAGATTGAGGTTTATAGTTACACCAGAATGATAAAGAATACCCATTAGTAAATTAACCAGTTTTAAAAATACAATTCTTGTTTGGCTGTAATTCAGAGGACAGTTCACAGCTTTGAGGCGACTCTTACAGTAGCCATATACAGTATATTCCATAGGAATAAAGGGTTATTTAAGTGTTATCTAAAGTATATTTAGGAATTTGAAATAAGGTAACAAAAGCTTGGAAAGGTATAGAATGCATTTTTATCAACATTATAAGTGAATGTGTAGCTGGTTGACTTCATGAAGGCCATGACTGAATTTACTGATCAATCTGTTACTCCTTTAAACACTCCCATTCTGTCCTTCAGAGAAGTAACTTAGTTTCCATTGTTGAATGTTGAAGGGGCTACTGGTGTATATAGAGGATGGGCATTAAATTTATTAGAAATAACAGAGACATTGCTCCTCCTACATTAAAAAATATTAGATTATTAGAAAAGGGGTTGTTCCAAACATATCAAAAAATGCAGTTAATATGCTTATTTTTCAAATCTGGTTGCCACATTATAGACATTGATAACCGCAGAACGGTTAGCACTATTTTTTGCCATGTAACGTCTTCCTCACTGTGTTCTCTGCTGTTTGGATTCATTTTAAAAAAGTGCAAATTTTTTCTTAATTTATAAAAAATATCTTTCAATATCTTTAAATAACATATATCCTACAAAATCTATCACCTAAATATCAAGGTGTGCACAAAAATAGGTAAAATCATTCTCAAATAAAAAATATGTGTAGTTAATATGACCTCAGAGGTCAGTGGTACTGATGTGTCCCACAAGGCTCAATTTTGGGTCCGTTTTTATTTTGTTAATTGACCTTTTGTTGTCACTTGTAAGTTGTACACAGATAATGTGATTAATAGCTAGACCAACAAGTGTTTATATTAGCAAACTGTAATGCACATTCAGATGTTTCATTGACAGTAAAGAGGCTTTTAAGCTTCATTGAATGATTTCTTTTGTTGGACCGTGAGGGGGCAGAAGTACTGCAACACAACCCTATAGTATCACAGCACTGATATAATAATAGATTATCAAGTGCTTATAATTATAATATCTATTTTATAGCAAACAAAGAGTAAAACAATTAAACAAGATGAAATAATTTAAAACCATTACAACAAATGCCAAACTTATGGATATCCAGTTTTTCACTGGTTCCAAGCTTTATCAGAACATATAGTTGTGTATCATCCACGTAATGATGAAGATCTATATTATGTCTACGCATACTGCATACCGTCCACAAAATAAAAGGGAACCCAGAATAGACCCCTGGGGGACCCCAAGAAAGAGAGGAGCACGAGAGGAGGCATCTCCAAGCATAACAAAGGAGGCCCTGACAGATAAGATGAACCAATTCAGAGACACATCACTGATGCCAGCAAAGTTTTCCAGACAGCTGATTGTGACTAATGTCTTAGGGAATCTGCCGATAACAGACACAACAAAATGCAATTTAGTGACACTGAAAACTAAAGAAAGCAAAAGTTCTGTTACGGCTCTTATTGGAATCTACAGTACTAGAAACCCTTTCATATATGAGTGATTTTAATCAATTTTAATATCCAAAATATAGTTTAATGGAGATTTAACTAGTGTAATTATTTCAATTCAAATCATGGCAAGTATGATGTGCATCAGAAAAAATATACAGAGGCTTGTACAGAGTTGTAAATCAGCTTTTTTTTTTTTTTTTTTTTTTTTTTTTTTTTTCCCACACACGTTTCTTAGCATGCTTGACACTGTCATGTAGGATGACACTAAAACCAACACAGCCCTCCTTATATGCAGGAAATGAAACAGATACAAATCCAAACATACACACATGATTACTGTAAAGTGTATAATGAAATATGTTGGGAAATTTTACAAAAATGCAGATATGCCTAGAATTTATCAGAATTTGTTCGCTACATCTGTTAGCGAGAAAAGGTCGCTTACTATTATCAGGAAAATTAGCTTTTGAATGGTCTGTTACGCCTGTATTCCCACAGGAGCAGTTGTTGTAATGTAATTACGAGAATGTATTGATATGTGCTGCTGACTGCTGTGTGTTACTGAATGAGACAGCTTGCTGTTTGGGGCTAACTGTAGTGTTCAATGTCTGCGTAGACGCTTTAATACTCTGTGTGACGTGATGTGATGATGTGATGTTCTGTGAATGTGCAGCCTTGATTCTGCTTTAATGTGCATGAAGCTGCTGTTTTTTAATATTATTCAGTTTTGTGTTTGTGATTGTGGTTCTGCACGTTTGTGTGTTACATTTTATATTTTTCTAAACCACTTACCTTTGATGAAAATTATCCCTAAATCTGGTACATATACATTCTGTTTGATAATGTCCCCTCGTAATTAGATAAAATCCAAAAGTTTACATTGTATAATTTCATCACATCATTTTATTTAATTGCACTGCACCTTCTGCTGATATTTACACAGTAAATTCCCTCACCATTTTTATTGGTTGGTATTCTATGTATCTTTCAATTCATCTCATTTATATTAATGCTGTATTAACATGTACTTTATTTTTTGGATACTGATGAATCTCATTGTCATTCACAGGCTAGAGGAGAATTATGAGATAGCCGAAGGTGTGTGTATCCCCCGAAGTGCCCTCTACATGCATTACCTAGACTTCAGTGAGAAGCATGACACACAGCCTGTGAACGCAGCCAGCTTTGGAAAGGTAAGATTCAAAACTTCAGCGGAGATGACGGTTCAACGGTCTGATAACTCGTCATTCCCGCCTGCATCCAGTTTAACTCACAACCATCTTGAAATGTCTTCAAACTACATGAAAGTCATTAACTCGCTAACTCGGAAAAATATTTTTTATATTAATGATTGTGAGGTGCAGTTGATCGGTTCCTTAAAAGCAAAGTGACACCCCAAGATCAATGGTGAAGATTTTTCTCAGCTTTTCAGGGTTTGATGTACATTTATGGATGCACTGCAAGTTTCAAGTAAACAAAATGTCTCAGCAGAAGAGGATACAAAACAACAGTCGGATGTGATAGCCCCTATGAAAGCAATAATCTCATCCACTCCATCAGCCATAAGCATTAGTCTGACCATTTCATGCCTGGGTTGGTTTTGTGCTGCAGTTCTGGCCGCTGTGTTGAAGTAATATCGACTGCAGCTCAGTGTGAAGCAAAGCTCTGCGGCCGCTCACTGAACACATAATCTAGAGCCAAAGGAGATGTGCTTTCGTCTGTTCCCACAACCCCAAGAAGTTCCTCAGCCTTCCTACCCCCAGCCATCCCCTGTACCCTGGACTCAGGCCCCAACCCCC
>NW_019524867.1:1088073-1114685 GCF_002814215.2 Seriola lalandi dorsalis
CCCCGCCCCTTCGCAGCTCCTGTCGGAAGATATTGAAAAAGAGAAGGGGCCTGGATTAATGTGTAATTAAAGGAAATTTGGAAGGGTGAGATGTTGCGGAATGTTAGATCAGTGGCTGGAGCAGTGTGGGGTGTCCTTTAGGAAGGCTTCATTGATTCAGGACAAAAAAACGAGAGAGGGCCCGGACTGCCTCCCTGTCTGCTCATTTATCAAGCGGGGCCTGACAGAAACTTCACAGCTTGGCCTCTTTTTTCATCCCACACAATGGAGAGCTACACTGTTTGCTAAAGTTTCTGCACCAGGAGCTGGACTAAGGAGCCAATCTCTTTGGACAAAAACAGAGGAAAGGAAGAAGGAGGGAGTGGAGTAGAGAAAGAGAGTGAGAAGGATAGAGGATGGGTGGGTGGATGGATGGGGGGAGACTGTTGATATAGAAAAAAAAAAGTAATACCCCTGGATGTCATAAATGGATGACTCTCAAAGCTTTTATTTTCCTCACAGACCTCCCTGTGGACACAGCTAGACAAACTTTATTAAACACTTTCTCATACACAAGTACAGTATTTCTGTGAAGTAATGTATATTGTTTTACTGTGGATTAGATTCTAACTAAAGTATAATTTTCTACTATACAATATTTTCTTCCACTGAGTTAAATAGAAACATGTCGTCTATATTTTATAAAGATCTTATTTGACTCCATGTGTCAATTTTTCCCATCTCCTTTTTCTCTTTTTTTTTTTTTTTTTTTTTTTTTTTTTTTTTTTTTGTAAATTACTGTCGGCTGAATGGCTGAGATGAATTTGATATAACTCCAAAAACAAACAAAAAAAGTTCAACCTCTTTCTGAATAGTTCCAGCACACTGAGAAACTTTTCTCTCCCACAATGAACAGATCATACGGCAACAGTTTCCAGCGTTAACTACCAGACGACTGGGGACAAGAGGGCAGTCGAAGTAAGTTGTTAAGTTGGTTTCGAACACACTTGTCCATGTATCCACTAAAAAACAGCAACAAAAAACAAAAAAAAACAAAAGTCACAAATTTACTCAAATCTCCATTAACTCAACTGGATACAAAGCATATTCATCTCAGTTGATATTTGCAAAGATTTGAAACTGGGGCATACATATAGGTTTTTGAAATATTAGTTGTTTTTTGGGGGGGAAAGCGTTTCACATGATGAAACAGTCGTACACTGTATATTTACATAAGGTCTGGCTAACATTTTCTTTTCTTTCACAGTTTTTGATAGTAATACGACTTGTACTTGATGAGGGAAGAATAAACTATGCACCGTCTGTTCTCCTCAGATACCACTACTACGGCATAGCGGTGAAGGAGACCTCTCAGTATTATGACGTGATGTACTCCAAAAAGGGAGCGGCGTGGGTGAACGAGACGGGGAAGAAAGAGGTCACCAAGCAGACAGTGGCGTATTCACCGCGCTCCAAACTGGGGACGCTCCTGCCAGAGTTTCCAAATGTCAAAGACCTAAATTTGCCCGCCAGCCTGCCAGAAGAGAGGGTAAACAGGAGTTTTAAAAGTCCATCCTTACAGCCCCCCTCCCCATCCCTGTCATCCCATCTCTCCCTGCCATCTCACCATCTCTGCGCCCCCTCTGGCTCTTTTATCTGGATTTTCACTGGGTTTGCGTTTAGAGAAGGACCCTGAGGATTTATATGCTGGCTCCTCACTAACTCTTAATCTTTTGGGGGAGATAATAAGATCTAGCGATGGACAAAGGACAGGCACTAGCTGTCCGGCTTTTAAAGAGGGGCCATGATTTTAAATGGTTTGTGTTTTTGCTGATCTCTAAAGCTTGTTTTATATTACTCTGCTCCAGCCTAGACCTGTTACATGTATTTATTGGTTCACATGCTTTGTTCAAGATTTATTTTCTTGTTTTCGTACTACTGTTTTTTAGTTTCCCCAAAAGAGAAAAAAAGCCATTTAAGTTTGTGATGCAATTAGATTAATACTCTGTTGTTGCCCACAGGTGTCAACCTTCATCATGATGTACAGAACGCACTGTCAGAGGATACTGGACACTGTTATTCGAGCCAACTTTGATGAGGCAAGCCGTCTCATATTTTAAACCTTTTTTGTTTAAAGTCAAATTCTTGATTGTATGTAACTAATAGCTTTGCTTTATATAAAAGGTTAAACTTTTATCTCCTAATGTAATGACTGAACATCATGGCTTGTCTGCGGTGTCTGCAGGTCCAAAGCTTCCTGCTGCACTTCTGGCAGGGGATGCCGCCCCACATGCTCCCTGTCCTCGGCTCCCCCACGGTGGTGAACATAGTCGGTGTTTGTGACTCCATCCTCTACAAGGCCATCTCTGGGGTGCTGATGCCCACCGTCCTGCAAGCACTGCCTGATAGGTGAGTCGTGCTGTAACCCTCACTTTTACTATGAATGAAAAACTGGACATGAGGTACAATACCAGTCAAACGTTTTAGAACATTTCCCAGTCACTGAAATCTACATAGAGGTTTGTTTCAGTGTGTTAGATAATAGATATAAAAAATTTTTTTAAAAAATCATAGAATCTTAAATCCTAAATTTAATCTTCATTTTTGACTCATCCAGCAGCCAAATACATTTGTGATGTTCTTTCTAGAATGAAAATCATATATTGTTCAGAAAGTTTGTCCCAACACTGTTGCTGAAGTTCCCACAAATGTGTTGCACATACACTTACCTTCTGTCCAGTTCATCTAAAACCAGCTCCATGGGTTTTAAGTCTGGAGACTGTGCTGATCTTCATCATGTGAAGCCACTGTCTCGTTCTTTTCTTCTAATGTCATGGGTCATTATCTTGCTGTAGGGTGAACCCCTGACCAGCCAATCCGTCTTCCTTTGTTACTGGCTTTTTTTCTCCCCATTCTGATAGCAATATACAGCACTACTTCCTGCACTACAGTATTGTCCTAAGAGTGACACAGTTTGTTCCATCACTGCCTTTGCACAGACAGAGGGTTTCAGCAGAAGTGTTTTTGGTTGAACTTTTTTTTTTTCCTTGGGCAGTTTATCACGGACCTTTGTACCATTTGAGGTTATTCACTGGATTTAAAATTTCAATGAAAACTAAACTAAGACTAAACCTGCAGTGTGAATTAAAGCTGCTGCTAACAGACACGTCTCACCGCATTTATTGCATTATACTTCTATATAGGTAGTGTATTATTGTGTAGAATGAATTTCTATAAATCTGCAAATGATCTGTAAACACTTTCAACTTGTAGCTACTGATTGGATGTCTGGAAATCAATCACACAAACTCAGTTAATTGTTGAAATGATTTTTCAAAAACATCATGTGAGGATTTGTTCTTTTTTCTTCTGTCACATATGAAAGAAACTTAACTCAAGGTCCGCTTACTGGCTTTTTCTGTAGCTTTTCCCCACATCTCATTCTTCCTCTGGGACTGGGAACTGAGTTTGAATATTTATATATCGGTTGGTCAAAAGAATAAATTTGAAGATTGTAATGGGCATTTTTCTGGGCATCATTTTGTGACATTTCACAGACCAAACAAATAATTGAATGAACAAAACGGATAGTTTAAGAGGATAATCTAGTTTAAGCAGATAAATCTATAATGAAATCCGTAATTAGATTAAATTATTACTGTTTTGGAGGTATTTATTGTGTTTCTGTTTTCCTTCATTTTCACAGTTTGACTCAGGTTATTCGAAAATTTGCCAAACAGCTTGATGAGTGGCTTAAAATAGCACTTCACGACCTTCCTGAAAACCTGAGGAATATCAAATTTGAATGTAAGTATGAAGTCCACAGTTTATGTCTGAAAAAAATACAGATTCCGTATTTTTATTTTCAAACAGGACATGTAAATGATGATTCACAGGAATAACCACATTCTTTTCCTATTTTCTTTCCAGTATCGAGGAGATTTTCTCAGATTCTAAAGCGGCAAACATCATTAAATCATCTGTGTCAGGTGCGTATCATGGTCCGAATGTTTTTCTAATAAAATTCATATGAACAAGCACAGCTGATAAGGGATATGGGTATGCTTGTGTAATATTGTTGATATATCTGTCCCCAGGCGTCACGGACTGTGATAAACAGTGCAGACATCACCTTTCAAATGCTGGAGGACTGGAGGAATGTGGACTTGAACAGCATCACCAAGCAGACACTTTACACCATGGAGGACTCACAAGAGGAGCACAGGCAGCTTATTATCCACTGTAAGTCCGTGCAGTTACACTGACTCCACTCTAACACACCCAGCCACACAGAGAATTACACTTTACTTCCACACAAACAACACACCGAGGGACAATCATTCCCACGACCAGCAGAGTCAAAGCATTAATGATGGAGACCAAAAGGTTAAGTAAGTTCACACTCCTCTGAAACACCCTGTGGAGCATCTCCAATCATCAGTCCTGACGGGATCAGAGGTCACAGATACGTAGAAGATGTGGCATAAAGATGCCATTTGCATCCAAATCTTGGTGTTTTCTCAGTCTCCAGTGATGTTAGTTCCCATCTTACCTGACCTTCTGGCTCCTGTCACAGTGTATCAGGAGTTTGACCGTCTACTGGAGGAGCAGTCCCCAATCGAGGCGTACATCGAGTGGCTGGACTCAATGGTGGACCGCTGTGTTGTCAAGGTCAGACAGAAAATACTCCTATCCCCTCATTTAGAAGAACAGCTGTTTAAACATGGTCTGACTCGCACATTTTTGCATAAAACATTTGTCTGAAGGTGAAGTTGCACAAGTGAAGTTTAAATGTTGCCCATGTATTTGCACAGCAGATCATTTTGCCCTTAAAAAGACACCTGTGGCTGAAAGCCACTCGTCTCTGCATGTCTTTCTTCCACAGAGGCACTTACGCTGCAATCCTCCCAGTTAATGATGTCTTCAAGCTTCCCATTTGCGTCCATTATGGCCAGATATGGGCTTGTAAAATTTGGTCGCCCTGGCAACGTCTTGGACTGCCCAGACAATAGTTCAATAGGAAGGCGTGTCCCTGGGGGCAAATTAAATAGTTGACTTGTTGACATGTTTTTCGTTCCTGAGGGTTAAGCCCCAATACGCACCCAGGGGTTAATTCTACCCCGGCATCCCAACCCTTCCCCCTCTTTTCTCATGGTAATGTTCTCTCTAGGTGGCAGGGAAGAGGCCCGGGTGCCTGAAGAAGGTGGCCCAACAGTTCCTGCTGATGTGGTCGTGTTTCGGTACCAGAGTCATCCGGGATATGACCCTCCACAGCGCGCCCAGTTTTGGTGAGCTGCTAATGCTTTGTCATCATTCCTTCATGCAACAGACAGGAAATACACAACGTTGACAGAGTGTATATAGAATAGTTAGTTATGTCATCTATTATTCCAAAGTCATCTCATGTTTAGGTCTGGTGTTTGTAGGTTCCCAAAACTGGTTTAAACTTCCAGAAATGATCTATATTTGTCTTCAGTACTACCAAATAAACGTTTCCAGATTCCTGTGATTCTCAAATGAGGAGAGAGGAGGAACAAGTAAAATGGCTGTTGTTGCAGTAAGTGCAGAGCTGTGAAAATGAAAGAAAAGAAAATGGCTTCTCTTTCCTGTACTTGTGTCCTTTGGCCCTGTCTGTGAATATCAAAGACACAGCTGGTTGCAGTGTTTTGATAAAGCAGGTCTCTGTGCACAAACAGCTAATTAACAAAAGCCGCCCCTCCCCTCTCCCGATGTGTTTGCCTGTCTTTTCCATTTTATGACCGGTCAGTATTACACCCCGCTCCCCTGAATAGCCACAAGTGTTTATTATGCGCATGGCGGCGGCAGCGACCCGTACAATGACACAATTGTGACGCTCCCTCACATGCCACGGTCTCGTCTTCCGTGTGACCCCAGGGTCAGCTGACATATTTCTGGCACTGAGTCGGTACACGGAAACAAGTGCACTCACTTTTTCTTTTTTCTTTTTTTTTTTTAAATAACAGCAGCCGTCCTGTCAGTCTGCAGGATGTGATGTCATCAAATAGATGCTTTTACAAACGCCTCAGTCTTAATGCTAATCTTTCCCTAAACATGCATAGGCATCTTTTTTTCTGTCACCATGTCATGAAGTCACTTTTTAACACAATTAATTACATATAATTTTATATGTTTTTGGTCCAAACAACACTTATTCCTCCCGTGTGTTTGTGTGCAGGGTCCTTCCATCTGATCCATCTCATGTTTGATGATTATGTGCTTTACCTGCTGGAGTCCCTGCACTGCCAGGAGAGGGCCAACGACCTCATGAGGGCCATGAAGGGCGAAGGCAGCACAGGTGAGAATGCTACCTGCAGGTCTAATCAATAACCAGTGACAGTACGTCATAGTTTGTCAAGAAGTTCACGTCATGTTTCAGGCACAAATCCCAAACACTGTGGTTCCAACTGCTGCTTTTCTCTGTTTCATGTGATAATTAACTTTAAAGCTTTTGGATGTTTTTTTTCACTATTTCTTTTACATTTTTTGCGTCACACAGTAATCAATTAATCAAGAAAATTAAATGATTACTGAAAAATCAGAAGACCATTCAGTAATGGAAATAATCATAAGTTGTTAATTTCCTCCATATACAGGTATGTCTATTTGTGCTCCTGAAAAAATACAATATAAAGTACAAAAGTCGACTCACTTTACAGCTTGAAAAGTCAAATTACTGAGAGAATTTACTGACAGAATTTTGGGGCCTAAATTCAGGCTTCACTGGCCAGAAACTGCAGAAACCCTGGTCTTTTTTGTGTTGTGTTGTAGTTTCCTCTCTGAAATCCATTTTAGCATTGTAGCTTACACACTGAGAATGCACTGAGAAATTGTGAACTGTACCTATATCCATACCTTTCTGTAATAGATATATTATAGTAAATAAATAAAACCTGCAATAATAAACATTATGATGAGAACTTGTTTGTATTTAGTACAAATTAGCATTTTATGATTTTAACACCAAACATGGCTTCTCTCCCTTCCACTGTCTAATGGTCTGTTGCCTCCCCACACCTTCAGCAGAGAGAGAGGAGGAATTCACGCTGACAGAAACCACTGCCACCTCCCCGTCACCAGGATCCTACTCTCCCGCTCGGTCAGTCCACTCTGTGGGCGTTTCCGCGGCCAGCTCCCCAACAGCTGCCGTGTCCCCCGAGTACACCGGAGTCACTGCCACCACAGGTGAGACAGGCCTCACCGTCACACAGGGTTTAACAGGTTTCACTGCACATAGTTTCTCTGCGCCAAAACATTTGTCTCTGTGTTTATATATGTGTCTACCAGGCGCTGTTCAGTCATATACCTGGTCCCTTACATACACAGTGACAACAGCAGGCGGCTCCGCTCCAGAAGCCGGACAGCAGCTGTCCTGTATGAGGAGCAGCGCTCCAGTCCCTCCTCCGTCCTCCACACACCGGATGCCAGTCTACACCCACAGAGAGGAGCATGGGTAATTATGATTTTTATGATCTGATTAATTTTCATTTGAATTTAGTTGAATAATTTTTTAATGAATTCTTTACTGCACTCCAGGTATACTGGTAGTTACAACTATGGCAGCTACGCCAACCAGCATCCTCACTCCATCCAGAGCCAGTACCCGAGTCTGGCCCATGAGCCGGCGATCCCAGCCCCCCTCCACTACTCCGCCTACCACCGCTCGTCTGCACAGGTCAGTCTCAGTCATGCAGAAGATGGATTCAGTGGCATTTTAAAGAATGGAAATCAGTTCATGAATTTGCTCAGTGAATTGAAATCTTCATCACAATCTATGTAAACATAACTTTTTAAATGTAAATCACAAATTTACAAACTGAAAGAAACATACAGATAACATACAGGATATATAAAGGACATGTTTTATATGTTCCTCTTTGATACTAAGAAAAGAAATAAAACCCTTGACACAACATTAGTTAGATGCAAAGATTAAAAAAGTTCTTTAAGCAACAGTTTTGGACAGACTGAATTTAGACTTTTATAAATAGTGGTGTAAAAACTACTTACATTATTTAACTTAAGTAAAACTAACAATACCACTCTATGAATATACTCCAAATTACTTCCGAAAGTCCTCAAAAAATTACATCATTAAGCACACACAAGTATTATTGGCTAAATTAACTTAAACATTCAAAAGTAAAAACGTTCATTATGCAAAATGGCCTCTTTCAGATTATTATGTTATTATATATGTTATATTATTGGATTATTATTATTGATTAACTTTGATATGAGCTTCATTTTAATGTTGCAGCCAGTCGAGCTAATTTTAGCTACTTTACATAGTGTTGGGTGGTTTTATAAGCTCATATATTTTCTAAGTAAAAAATATTAATCTACAAAGTAACTGTAATTGGTTAAATGTATGGAGTCACTTTCCACTAACAAGAGCAGTTTACAGTGAAAGCTACAGATGATGCTGATGTCCATAGAGAGGGATGAAACACAGTGTCACATTATTCACTTAACACAAGAATGTGTGGATATGATGTTTTCAATAATGCGTGTCAATATGTGTGTGTGACTAAGCTGTAACTAATGAGTAAACTGTATGCAGCCACAATACAGAGCTGTGTGCAAATGGTCTCCATTGCAAGAAGTAGAAAACAAAGTAGCCTATGTGCATAAATATAACTTGATATAGATGTGAAGATACAGTATGTCTTGCAGAAATCTTGCAGTGCTCCTTCTTTGCACATTAGCAGCTCTTATAAGGTGATTTTTGGATGAGAATATCATCAGACTGGCCTCTCAAGCTCTGAACTGTCCTGTAAAGGCACAAGATATACTCTTGAGAAAGGAGTTGATGAGATGGAGTCACTGATGTGACAGCTAATGTAGCGACTGGTGTGAGTTTACTCTTTTAATGGTAATTTCCTGTCAAGGGCCCTCCAACCTCCGCTGCCTTTATAGTGGGAGGAGATCAGAGGGGCCTCAGCGCTCACAGTGTTTCTAACAGTCCCAGAATCACCCTTTCCACACAGCGGAAGCAGACAGTGAAAGGTGGCTCAGCCAGGGCCAAGAGGGGCCCTGCTCTGTTACTCCTCTTTCCAGCTCTCAATAGTCTCTTCATCTGTTTGAGCCAGTAGCCACAGAGCAGGGCAAGGGGGCATTTATTAAAATATTGTTATTCAATGGTCTCTTTTCTGCTTGTGAACAAGAGGCGGCTGAGCTGTCTGTTCTGCTCTCTGACCTGCACTGACTGTCTTTTTCCATGTCGTGATCCCTCATAATGGAATCGACTGTCATGTTTATATTTAGTGAGAAAAGGGAAAAGGGTCCTACTTCCACTTTTTTTTAAGCCCGTCTGAGCTTAAATCGGGCACAATGCCTGAGCTTTGTCCGTGTGAGAGGTTGGAGATTGAGCTGAAACGAACAGACAACTTTGTCGGATCACCATCTGTTCAATTTATTTTTATCAACAGGCAGATTTCATCAGGCCTGTTTGTGGCCAGTCACCATAGGCGACAAAAAAAACCCACTGGAAAACCTCTTTTACAGCTTATGTCTAATTTTCTTAAGTGGCTTAATTTTTCTATTTTGACCAGTCTGGTACAACTTGTGAAGCAATTTCCCCTGACAGGAAATTACCATTGGCAGGGTCAGTTCACACCCAATGCCACATGGTTAACACAGCATCAATATGATAACAGCAGGGCTGTAGCTACCTCTGAGGACACCAAGGTCATGTCCTCTGTAAATGTTCTGGGAATTTGGAGGTTTCAGCAACTCGAGTTTATATACTACAGTTAAGACGAGTTAATGAATAAACAATTCAGTAATTTTGCGCCAGTTTATTACTGGACATCATGTAAACGTTCATTAAAGAAATAGTTCAGCATTTTGCCAAATGTGATTATTTGCTAGATTAGAGTTACAGCCTGCAGCCAGTTGGTGTAGCTTAGCACAAGAGACTGGAAAGACGGGTAAGCAACTTGCCTGGCTCTGTCTGGAAATACAAATCCACCGAACAGTACCACTAAAACTAATTAACATGTTATGTCTTGTTTGTTTAATTTGCTCAAAAACCAAAGTGACAATGACAATAACAATTTGGAGGTAATATGCTAAAACTATTTCTTCTTTCTGTGACAGAGCCAAGCTAGCTGTTTCCCTCTGTCTCCAGTCTTTGTGCTAAGCTAAGATGAATTACCTGGCTACTGGCTTTAATAATAAGTTAATAGTTTGAATTGCTTTTCAAACAAAATGCAAAACGTTTCCACCTGGTTCCACCTTCTCAAATGTGCTGAATTGATGCTTTTCTTGGTCTTATTAAACTGAACGTCTTTGGGTTTTTAGATGGTTTGTTAGACAAAGTAAGACATCCAAATACATCATTCTAGGCTTTGGGAAATTATAATGGGCATTTTTTCATCTTCTGACAATTAATGATTAATCGAGACAATAATCAGCAGATGAATTGGTAAATAACTATAAAGTAACTGGTAGTTGCAGCTCTGATCTTTTCACTGTATATATTATGCTTCTCTCAGAAGATGCCTTTACTGCATCACTAACTTCTCTCCACTTCTCTACAGTACCAGCTCAACGGCCAGATGTCTCGGATGGAGCCTTGCTTGATGGGCAGCACTCCTCGGCTGCACCCCGCACCTGTCGCCCCCCGGTGGCCAGATGTGTCACCGGCTAACAGCTGTTACACCAGCCCACCTATGCATTCATCCCGCTATGCCACCTCTGGGGACATGTACTCTCCCCTGGGACCACGCAGGAACTCAGAGTACGAACACTCACAGCATTTCCCCGGCTTTGCCTACATCAATGGAGAGGCCACCACAGGCTGGGCGAAATAGCCTTTAAACAATGATTTGGAAAGCCATGTACAAGCTCCAGGCCTGCCAAACCGGTGGATGCAAAGTCTTTGAACACTTCCAATCAAGTACATCAAATAAGGAGGAGCAGAGAGTGGAGAGTACCAATGCAAGGTAATAGCAATCATGGTATGGACGTACTGACAATTTAAAAAGACGTCAATCACACTGACGACTGCGGTGTAATTTGTTAAAAAAAAGAATTCTTCAACAATTGATGGAAGAAAAAATATGAAATCATACAGATTGTCAAAACCTGCAGCAAAATCATTTGAAGAGTGCAATGCTGCTGCCAAGCTGTGCCTTTGTTTTTAGGAATGTACACCTCTGCCAGAGTTTCCCTCGTCAGTCTCACAAGTCAGCGCACACATCATCCCACCAACCGTCAGTCAGTAATGTCTGTGTCTGATGGATCAGTGTGTTGCGAGCGGTTACGGACACCAGTACAATCTCAGTGACACCACTGTCTCCTCTAGTAGCTCAGCACTGTGCAGCATCCTGGCATGAGCTCGCTGCAGCCGATAAACCTCAGTCTGCTGCAGGATGATAATGAACTGCACTGCCTTAAACTTCTCCTGGGACACCAGTTACACACAGTGGCACAAAGCCAAAACATCATAAGTGACAGATATAAAGTCATGAAAGACCTTGATCTGTGTGTTGAGGTGTCTTTATCTTGGATAGTGTGTTTTTTAACGATTGAATGCTGTGACTCAAACAACTGTGCGAGTATATTCTGTCCCAAGCTTCTGCTGTTTTCCTGTGACAACATATATATATATAGTATGTATTTTCTGTAACTTTGTAACATGGTGTATCCTTTATTTTCTATGTTACAATTGGTACTTTGTTCTCTGTTTTGTATGGTTAGTAAAGGACGCATTAACCTAGGGTTGTGTGTTTTATAATGCACTCAAAGCTACTGAGGACCTATTACCCTATGGGTATTTATAAAAAGGGAAAATATCAAAGTGTACAGTAACATGAAGTCTAGTCACTTTTCTGTAAATAAAAGCACTGGAAACCGTTTGTGGTGACTGTTAAACTATCACAGTTGAAACTGATGTGTATGTGGGGAAAAATGTTGCCACATAAATAATTTCACAATCTAAAACATGAGTCATCTTTGTCAAATTATCTTCTTTCTCTATTCTCAGTATTCTGTTCTCTATTTCTTTATACTGTCTTTGGAAACATGCACAAAATGATGCACAGAAGTGTCCAAATGTTAACCAAATGGTCAACGCATTAGTGGATCTTTTTAATAATCATAATTAGTGTCGACCCTGGAACAAAGTCTTGAATTACATTGATCCTTTAAGTACTGCTCTGTTTATACTTTCTATGCTTGAATATAATCTGTTAAATGTTTTTGACTATAACTTCTGACATGTGTTGACCTATGAAAATAGATCATTTAATTTGAGCCATCACTCAGAGTCCTAAAATACATTTTGATGTTGAAAAGGAAAAACATTTTCTGAAGTCCCCTGAGCTGAGTTTTATTTCTCTCTCCATGCACCCCAGTGACAACACAGTGGGGGGTTGTGCCAGTAGCACAGATGCCACACTGCAGAAAGAATTACATTTCAATAGAGAGAATATCCTGCTGTGCCGGGGTCATTGTACCTCAGTCCCATAACCTTTGACCCCTGACCCCTGCCAAGGTTTGTATTTATTGGAACATAGATCCTCTGTGTTATGTCTCTCTGAAATCCTGCACAAGTGAGACTTTGAATGCAGAAAACTTGTTTACAGCCAAAAAAAAAAAAGGCCACCTTCATTGGGATTTAATTACCTGACCTGAGTGTCAATATCAATATCCGCTGAGGATTTAAGAGGAAGATTGGTGAGTGTGGGTGTGCACGAGGACGACACTGTCAGCTGTGAGAAAAGTGCTGCCAGACAAGTAGGTTTCATCTCTGACATCGTGTGCTTTAAAATGCTATCAAATAAATGCATAGCATATTGATTTAGTATAAGTGTATTTATTCTGTTTGATTTTTTTTAAGTAAGAAATGATTACAATTAGATTAGATTACAATTGATCTAATTCTGGATTTCACAATTTTTAATATTTTTAAACTCAGAGTTTATATTTTTATATAATGTATCATTTGTATCTGCAGCCTGCAGCAACAATTATTAGCAGAAATACAGATACATTCACACTCACACTTAACACTTAAGTCTCCAATTCACTGTGAATGTCAACAACTGATGTTCAAACCCAGGAGTGTGAGGCAGCTTCAGCAAACATATCATGATCTCACTTAATGATATGGTGTCAAAGTGACATTGATTCACCAAAGTAAGTAACTAAGAAGATTTTTTTTCCTCAGAGTAATATAAGTTGTTACAGCAAGTCTGAGTCTGTATGAAACTGCCCAGCTATATTTTTATGTTTTTTTTTTTCTTTTTCCAAAGATCCTGATGGACTTTCCAAACATCTGCTGCATCACTGCCTCACTCACTGTCATATAAAATACATTCTTATATTTTAAAAATTCAACAAAACAATAAGACATTTAAGATGAATTTTAGTATGAAGTAGCATTTTTTTCTCATCCAAATTAATATACTGCAAGTAACTGCTGAGATTGTTTATTAAAGAATTGCTTTTGAACATTCTGTATAAGATTAACTGGCTTTTAAATTGCTCCATTTTCATATTACATAACATGAGCCTTGATTCTCATATTCATGTGTTAATTTATATATTTCCTCCACATCCCGACTTGTGTCTACTTTTCTTGCTTTAAATGATTAACTAATAAATTTGACTGGTGTGCATGTTTATTTGTTTATGTACCCACATGCTGATTCAGACCTTTGATTATTTGACCTTTTTAAATAACATAGGGACCACATATGGCGTTTGGTTACATACATGCATAGGTCACATGTGTCCTGGCTGGAAAAGAGGCTATCATGCATCAAATTATGAGTGTATTTAGTGTGCATGTTACAGATTAGATATCTGGTGTTTTGTGCAGCAGTTTATAATAACCAGCTGACTGTTGGCTGGAATATGTGAGTGTAAAGATGTTGTACATTTGCACTACACTGAATAAACCCAGCAGAGAGCAGGATGGCCCTGCTGGTGATGGAGACAGTGGAGGGGAGTTTCCCTGTTGACAGCAGCAGACCTGACACACACACACACACACACACACACACACACACACACACAAACACACATACACACACACTCTCTGGGCTAGCCTGTCAGCTAGCTTGCTAGCTGCACAACGCTCATTGGTAACGTCAAAACCAGGCTGCCTATCCGTTTTCTTCAGATATCCACCATGGATTTGAATAATATCTTATCGCAGCTTGAAAGTGCCAACGAAGAAGAAAATGAGAAGCTTCTGCAGCAGTATAATCGAGAGGTGAGTCGCGGCTCTGCTGGGTTTTTTTTACGTCAACCAAAACAAACGGTAGTGCTAACGCTAGCTAGTTAGCCGAACAGCTATGCTAGCTTTGAGTTAGCTAAACATCTTGATAGCGAACTAAACTGATAGTAGCCCTGTCACGTGATATCTAATGTTGCATCGATAAATATATCACCAGCAAAACTATGAATGAGCCTGACAGGACATTTATATGTTGTTTACAACACCCACGTAGTGCTGAGGATGCTAATGCTGCCTACTTACAAGCCAGGTTTATGCACGTAGAGTTAAACAGCAATGTTAACTATGATAAGATAAACCTACACCAAATATTTGTAATAAAGCACGTTTAATATGTGTGTATCCTTGTCAAAAATATGTATTGTCTCTGTTTCAGAACTGCCACACCTTCAGTTTTGACCAAAAGGAAGAAGCCCTGCGGAGTGTAAGTAATATTTATCTGGGTTGGTTGTTATTAAATGATCAAGGTAGTCCTGTTTAGCTGTAATGAATGTTTTTCTGTCTGTGCCATTTCAGAAGCTGTGTCAAAGTGTCTTGTCAGTACTTGGGAGGCAGGTGCAGCCTAGCTGTCAGAGGACATGTCTGGAGACACTCCGCATCCTGTCCAGAGACAAGCGTGTCCTCGCACCTGTAGCAACCAGGGAAGGCATGCTGACTCTTGGGGGGATGGCGAGGCTGCATGCTGGAGAGGAAGGTGGGGACAACCAGAAAGGCTCTCAGGAAGACACACAGTCAGAGGAGGAGGAGAGGGTGGTGGTGGAGGCCTTGAAGTGCCTATGCAATGTGGTTTACAATAGTCCTGCAGCTCAGCAGGTTAGTGTAGATGTGCAGCTGGCTCATGGCCTGTGTACCAGCCTGCATACAGCCCGCACATGGCACCATGAGGTGGGCCTGTTCACACTGCGCCTTCTCTTCCTGCTGTCTGCCCTGCGGCCTGATGTTAGAGGGGTTTTGAGGAGAGAATGGCATGCGCTGAGACTACTGACAGAGGTCCTTGAGCACACCCTGGATGTGCGCTGGGTAGGCCCCTATGAAGCTGCCAGTCCAGATCCACAGGCCCTGCCCATGCCGGCAGAGGACAATGAGCGAGCAATGGAAGCACTCAAGGCCTTGTTCAACCTGACACTGTCTGACGCTGGTGGTGAGGTGAGTGTGTTGTGGTTATATGTTTACTGTAAGAGTGTGTATGTTACATTAAAGGTTCACATTGCATGTCATTCATCACGGGTATAAGTTGTTATAAGTATGTCAGGAGGGATTTGGAACAGATGAAGAATGCTAAAGTAAATGTTTCTGGCTCAGTCATTTGCTCAATTACAGATTAGACTTTTCTAGACCACTAGGATCATAAATCCCAAGTTATATCTATCACTAAACATTTGCCCTGTTCACATCTTTCTGATGAAGACACTCATCCTCTCATTGCTCATTTACTGTCAACGACTTAGCACATCAGCTGAATCCCGGAAATTGAAATGTGGTAACTTGATTAAAACATTGCAATTCAAGATAACAACTTACACATTAGGTTTATACACAACTTTGACCAGTGTGGCACTTTAAGGGCCAGGTCAATTAGTGGTGAAATTAATATCAGGTGTGTGTGTGTTGAATATTGTATGTCTGTATGAATATTCAAAGGTGTAAAAGGTGCCTCATTAATGTTATTAATTGCGGCTGTGCTTTTTCATCTACGACAACTCAAAATGTCTACAAAGAGAAGTTAGGGTTCATTTAGGAAGCACCAACCCCATGAGTGTCTCCACCACTGAGCCCCTTTTTAAAAAAAAAAAGAAAAAAAAAGAAGTAGTAAAATCAGCTTCATACAAGCCCTTTATATGTTTCCATATTAAACTGGTTTCGCAATAGTTTCACTTTATCACGAAACACACGACTAACTGGAAATCACAGACATGATTAGACAGGTTGCACTCACCAAAATACTCTCCTCTTTTTTTACTTTCTCATGTAAAATCTAATGTACTTAAGTTGTGATTGATGTAGTTATAGTGTAAGAGTTTGTAGTTACAGCTGAAAATCAGTATAAAAACTTGGAAGTCTTGTCTAAGAAGGTATTTCAAACATGCTTGCCGTATTTCATGCAATTTGGATTGAAATGGACACATGACCACAAAGACAGCCTCTAACACAGTGTAAGTGTCAATGACTTAATGTATTTTTACTTCTTAGTCTTATATGTGATCCTTCTCTCCCCTTTGTTGTTTTAGAAGTCTGAACGTCCTCTTTCTCCTCCCTTTTTTTTGAATCCCAAGAAAAAGTTTTCACCTCAGACTGCCTCTGTGCTCTGCTCTTATCTGCCTTTAGATTGGTTTTAATGCGTCTTTAAATATACAAGTTTTTTTTGCAGTTAGGCTTTGCTTCCAGGCTCCTGTCCTTGTAGTTTAAGCTTGTTTGACCTTATTGGTTTGTTTTTTGTCAGACCAATGAAACAGTTTGCTTGGAGTTGATTTTTTTGTTCATCCTTGATTTAATAGGAGGATGACCACCAGTTCCGACTTATCGCTGCCATTCTGCGTCATCTGTTGATGCTGAAGACTGAGACGGAGGAGAAAACAGAGGAAGCACACAGGTGAGAAAGCTACAACATTGAATATAAACCTGTGAAAGGGCACAAAAAAAGCATGAAATGACTACAGTCCCATGATGCTTCTATGTTTTGTAGCTTGCAGTTTGTGAACGTGTGTCCTCATTTCTATATTTGGTGATTGTGTGTTTAACAAGAACGCTGCTGTTGAGCTAAGTCATTTGAAACTGATTTGCATAGAAAAACACACAGATCTACAGACTACTTCCACAACCTTCCAGCAAAAGATCCATGTTCAGCATTGGAAAATCACCTGCTGTGATTTGCATGTAAGCACCGATTCTGGACAAGCGCTGAGTGTCCACTGAGCAGCTGTGAGTTAGCAGCTCACTACACATTAAGACTGATGGTGGCAGACTGCGGTGTCGTGGGAAAAATGCATCAGGCAAAACAAAGATCTTTCTTTGGTGCCTTGCAGGTTCTTTTATCTCCTAAAGGCTTTTAGCTGCCGTAGTAGTGCAGCAGTATGTTATTCTCATGGTAATTTAATGCAGGAATGCCAAGAATCTGTGGCCACAGACTGAAATTTAAACAGTGTCATGTAAAAGTGACTGATGTTGCTCTTGACCTGTCAAGCTGGTGGCTGAACTGGTCATGGTAGTTTGACCCACTGACCAACATAACTTAGTTGCAGTTTGTTTAAATGTGATTTAGTTACATTAATATGTTGAGGTTTTTTTTTATTCAGATGGCATCATTCTATTATCAATTAACTCTTATTGGCTAATGAAGGCTCTCTTTAACAATGGTAAAATACATTTTTAGACTGAAAAATATAATTTCAGATCTTCTTGGTGGCCTTGATGAATCCACCAGCAGTTTATGAGATAAAATATACCCACATATCCAGTTATATAGAGACAAATGTCTCCTCTTAATGTTTGTAGGGGAAATCAGAAATTGTTTGGCTCAAAACTCAACAAATTGGGCTAACATTAATATTATATACTACTCTTAGTTTCTGTTATTTTCTGTTTTATTCAAGGATTTCCCTCCTTTTTGGGGCATTTAATGCATTTATTGGACAATAACAGTGGAGACATGCAAGAAGTACGAGGAGAGAGAGAGTAAGAGAATAATGTCTCTCTACCACTCTGAATATAAAACTTTATGTCCCTTTAAGTTGCTGTCTGGACAACGTAGGATTGTGTAGATTAAACAATGTGGCACAGATGTGTGTTAGAAAAATTATTTTTGAAAGCCCTTTTTACCCCACGTGAGCCAGACCGCACCCTGAGGTCATCTGGCAGCTCCCCATCAGCTGTTCCAAAATGTAGATTAAAAGCAAGAGGTGATTGGTCCTTTGCCATCAGGGGTTCTTGACTTTGGAACAACTCTTCTTAGGCAAACTGCTTCAGATCTTTCATCTTTTCAAAAGCTGTTGTTCCAACGCTTTCATCTGTTAATCATCCTCTTTACTACTTAAACCTCAGTTTTTAGACTTTGACCTCTTCAACCCTTCCAGACCCTTTGGCAGCTCCATCTCAGAAAAACTGATGATTTTATCCTGTAAGTACGGTAAAAGGTTTACATAATTAAAATTTCTTTTTTATCCCCAGCCATGCTGTCAACTTGCTTAACAACCTGCCTGTGTCCTGCCTGGATGTGTTAATCGACGTGCCTGTCCAGGGAGGACTTGATAAATATGGTGGGAAAAACATGGATGCAGTCCAGGTGTTACTAGACTTCATGGAGAAAAGGATTGACAAGGTAAAATTCATCCTCTGCTGCAAAGAGAGAGGACTGCATAGTTTACCCACTGAAGAGACATTACATGTTAATGTATTGTTGATAATCCATCTAAAACTTTGACATGTCCTAAAAAAAAAAAAACTTCTAACAGTGATGAAGCATCCTACATTGTAGTGTAAGTGTACCAGAGTACCAAATTAAATTTACACCTGTTGTAATTGACGGTACAGAACACGTCAGAAACATTTTGAACTTACATGTAAACTAAGATCCATAATTTTTAACATAGGTACACTCGCATGCAGTGAGCCTTGGCACACATCTTTCTGACAATTTGATTTATTTTTTTTATTTAAAAGTGGAAGACAGACATGAAGCACGAGGAGAGAGACATATTGACACATGGCAAATATCCCTGGCAGGACCAGGGACATCATAGTGACATACAATGTGTCTTACAGCTAGTACATCATTATGCTCTTCACAGCAGATTTGTACACTTACTCTCGTCTTCACACATCTTACTGCATATCATTCAGTTTCTCATCTACCCATCCTGTCTTTACTTCATTAACCTTCATATTATTTGTGTGCGCATGACATCTAACCAGTGTTTCAGATCGTTCAGCTTGTGAAGTGTTTTGTGGACTGTTTCACTCCAAGCAGGGCTCCAACTACAAAGAGGGGCTCACTCCGGTGCTCAGCCTTTTGACTGAAGGATCCAGGCACCACAGAGAGATCCGCAGATATATCAAAGCTCAGGTACAGTAGCTGCCAACAGATTTAAACACAGATATCGGTAAAGTCTGTAGCATTTCTGGTGCCTTGTCTAAATTGTCTGAGTAAAGTATTGAAACCTCAACAGGATGCTAACCTTATAGCTGTTATAGTGCGTGTGTTCATTAACCAATGAATAGGTTTGACATCTTACTTATAGTGACAGAAAAACAATAATCTGAACTATTAAATATCTCTGCATCTTCAGGTACTTCCCCCGCTGACAGATGTGAAAATCAGGCCAGAGATTGGCACCACCATCAGAAACAAGTTGGTTCGCCTTATGACTCATGTGGACATGGGCGTGAAGCAGACGGCTGCAGAGTTTCTCTTTGTTCTCTGCAAAGAGAGCGGTAAGAGGGGGCAGGCAGTGGTGGGGTCATGGGAGGAACGAATGAGAGAGCAGGAATTATATCTGTAGTTGGGTGCAATTGATGAAATTGGCAGATGCATGGCTCCTGCATACATATAACTACAGCTTGGCTCATCCTCACACATGAACATCTAATGTCACACCCTTGTGTGTTTGTGGTTTCATCTTCCAGTGGACAACCTGCTGAAGTACACAGGATATGGAAATGCAGCAGGACTCCTGGTGGCTCGTGGACTTCTTGGAGGAGGAAGAGGAGAGACGCAGTACTCTGAAGATGAAGACTCAGACACAGAAGAATACAAGTCAGCCAAACCCTTGTGAGAAATCTGCCCAGGGCTTAAAATACAGTGCTGACAATCTGATGTTATTATTACCTCTGCCAAGGTGCTTTTGTTTTCACCTGTGTCTGTTTATTTGTCAGCAAGATTTTACAAACGTACTACCATTACCAAAGTAAACCCATTTGCACTGAACTTGGTGGAGGGATGGGGCATGGGCCAAGGGAAGAACCCATTAAATTATATAGTTGAATTTGGAAGTCTGGTGAATGTTATTTGTCATTGGCCTTGGCAGAAATCTGTGCCCTCTGAGTGCCCCTCTATTTGTGTATGCACTGATAATGTATTCATTCATTCACAGCAGTAAATTAAGCTTACTCATCTTCTTTTTCAGTATCAACCTCATCACTGGTCATGTGGAGGAGCCAATGCCGAACCCCATTGAAGAGATGACGGAGGAGCAGAAGGAGTATGAAGCACAAAAACTGGTCAATATGTTTGACAAGTTGTCAAGGTAAAAATACCTCTGCTACAGGCTGCAGAATCTTAATGAATACTTAATAACTTCATAAATGATAAAGGTCCTGAATAATTAATATTTAAGTTACTGGGCATTTAGGCCAAAAACAGCACTGTGAGTTTAAAAAAAAACTTGAGGGGCTGTGATGGTTAGGGGAAAAAGTTGAAGAAATCCTTCGGGGTGCAGATTTTTGGATCCAGGTCCACACCAAAAATGCATCACTTGTTCCAGAGCTGACTGCCCAAAGCTACACAAAATTTCACAGAAATTTGTTGACAGGTTTTTGAGATTTTTGGTACTGTATGTAACAGGAGACAATAGTATGAAAAAAAATGGCAGGTAGGAGGTTGCCATGTCTACTGTTGAAGATTCGTTGATATGTGATGGTAGAAGGAATCTGTGTGTAATGAAAAATTGAACAGAAAGCTTGATTTGAAAGATGTTTTTCAGGCACCCTGCTAAGAAACAAACAGGATAAACACAGAATTCTGTGGCATATAATCAATTATGTTTCCTTTGCAAAGAGTCGACTAACATGATTAACTTATTCTTTTAGAACAACTTCTGCTTCCGCTGCTCAAATTATTCATATTATTTATTGTTCTCTCTGCAAAGGGCCCCTCTGTATTTATGTTGACCTTTCCTTAGCGAGCAGAGGCCAACGTTAGTCAAGCACGATGCCTGTACAAAAGTAACAGTGAGCTCGCTCCCTGCCAACCGGTTCATCAAAGGAAGAATCTCTAGCCGTTAGCTGCAGCTTCAATTAGGCTTGGACTTCCAGCACGCCGCAGCATTCAGCTAGAGTAAATGGAGGCTGCCGGCACGCCGCTGCAGCATCATTACCACCACTCCATTAATTATCACCTAATTGGCACACAGAGTCGGCTTGTCGGCCTTGGTTCCTTTATGTGCTGCATTCAGGGTTTTTAATAACACGTGTCCTGACTTTATTCTTCTCATTCTGAGGAGCCAATCATTGGTCAGACAGGGAGTGGACTGAGACAGAGGTACAACTAGACAAAGCAATTTGGGTGGAACGTGGACGAAGAGGAAGAGACACGGGTGAACAAATGTGCAGACATAAGAAAGCTGACCTCGTCATTGTTGAGCCAAAGAGGGGGTTGAGCTGTAATGAGGCACGTGCGGCCAGAAGAGGAAGATTCCTTTCTGAGGCTGCATCCTCTTTCTTCTCTTCCTCAGTGAAGATGTGGTGATGACCGAGAGCTGCTTCCTCACTACACTCAATGCTCTAAGGAGATCGGTCAAAGCCCTGCAAGAATGTGCTCCCCTAACTGCTTAACTGATCATCCAATTAGTACATATTCTGCACCCCCACCCACCACCAACCCCCCCTCACATCTGCCAGACCCCCAGTCCTCTGTCGCTGATGAGGAGAAGCAAGTTTTTTTTTGTTTTGTTTTGGGGTTTTTTTTACTCTTAATTGGGAGAGCTGATTTATTTTGTCTCGTTAGTCCTCATTGTACCTGCTGACGTTTAACAGTGCTACGAGGCTGTGGACTGGTCGTGCCTCTCTGCAGGTTTCATCAGTGAAAAGATGTCAAATCAATGCTATGATATTCTCAGATTTAACCACGGCTCAGTAGTTTATTCAGGATAAGTTAAATTTAATTGCAGGAATCAGTGGAAATTACATGGCCATTTGTATTTGAATCTTTCAAATGAATGAAAATGGGTCCTCTTTAAATCTTTGATGATAAATCATCAGAGAGGGAGTGGTGACACAGTGCAGGTATAATTGGATTAGGATGAAGGAGCAGCCGTGGCTTTGAGGAGATTAGTCTGAGTGCTGATCCTGTAATTAAACCTGCCACAGGAGAGGAGGGCAGGAGGGCTGAGAAGGAGAGAGGATGGCCAGACAGGGGCCAGTGTCCATAAGGGGGGGGGGGCTTGTCGAGTGAGGGTCCTCGAGTTCTGGATGTAAGAGAGTAAAGATGTACTAGTGAAAACCCTCTTTAAGACTGTCCAAACACAAAGGATCCTGAACAGAGTTGGGGTTTGTAGTGGGGCAGGTAGGCAAAACAATTGTGCATTTTATGACTAAAGCATGAAAATTTCAGCATATGATCTACATACCCCAAAGTTTTATTTCAGACCGGGAGGCAATTTGTATCTCACCTCTGGTAACCTTGGGAGGTCTTTGACCTCAGCATTGAATTTTTCCGGTTTTTGCCCCATTTCTGATGATGATCATGTATATCTTTGCCAAAATTGCATAAAGATGCATATTTGCTGCTGTGGCCATGTACCATAATTTTGCTTAGAGCACCAATTTTGCAGGGGGACTGCAGACCCCACCATTTCCAGGTGTTAAGGTAGCTATAGCTTGTTAAAAACACTGACAACTTCTGTTGTGTGTTCTATGGAATTACATGTCAAGGTAGCACATTAGTGAACACTTTAATCAGAAGCTAGCATGCTAGTTTGGACTGGACCACACTCATTACTCCAGGGGAGTAATGTCTTGTCCTAGAAGTGACATTTTGAATGCCTCCACGTCGGAAAAATTAACTTCATGGTTGATAGAAACACTGGAGAAAGTTTCATGCTTTGTCATAAAATGCAAAATACCTTCAAGATACAAGCTTATAAACAATGTCATAGTATAGTAAGTCATAAAAATTGACGTCGTATAGCAAGTCATAAAACCAACATAGTATAGTAAGGTATAAAAATGTCATAGTATAGTAAGACATAAAAACGTAACATTATTGTAAGGAGTAAAAAACATCATAGTATACTAAGGCATAAAAACATCACAGTATAGTAAGTCATAAAAAGCGACATAGTATAGTAAGGCATAAAAAAACGACAGTATAGTAAAGTATCAAGAATGTCATAGTATATTAAGGCTTAAAAAAAACACCATTGTATAGTAAGGCATAGAAAAGTCAGACAGACAGACAGACAGATAGATACTTTATTTATTCCCAAGGGGAAATTCATATGTCCATTAGCTCATTGTTGATAACAACAACTACAACATGTAAGGTATAAAAAGTTATAGGACAGTAAGGTATAAAAAACCTCATAAAGACATCATAGTATAGTAAGGTATAAAATGTCACGGTATAGTAAGGCATTAAAAATCACAGTATGGTAAGGCATAAAAACATCAATATGGTAAACTTCATAGTATTGTAAGGTATAAAAATGTCATAGCAACAACATTGTACAGTAAGTCATGAAAACGTCATAGTATGATATGGCATAAAAAGTCAGAATAGTAAGGTATAAAATTGTCATAGCAACGACATAGTATAGAATGTCATAAAAATGTCATAGTATAGTAAGGCATAAAGAACATCATATAATAGTAAGGCATAAAAACGTCATGGTATAGTAATGCTTAAAAAAGTGTCATAGTATAGTAAGGAATAAAAAATGACAGTATAGTAAAGCTTAAAAAGATGTCATAGTAAGGCAAAAAAAAAAAAACTCAGTAAGGCATGAAAAACGTCATAGTATAGTATGGCAGAAAAAGGACATAGTACGTTTTTACTACTAGTCATAGTATATTAAGGCATAAAAACGACACTATAGTAAGGCATGAAAAACGTCATAATTAGGCATGAAAAGGACATAGTATAATAAGTCATAAAAACGACAGTATAGTAAGGCATAAAAAGGACATATTATAGTAAGGCATAAAAACGACAGTATAGTAAGGCATAAAAAGGACACTATAGTAAGGCATAAAAAGGACACTATAGTAAGGCATAAAAAGGACACTATAGTAAGGCATGAAAAACGTCATAGTATAGTAAGGCATAAAAACGACATAGTATAGTAAGGCATGAAAAACGTCATAGTAAGGCATGAAAAACGTCATAGTATAATAAGGCATAAAAAGGACATAGTATAGTTAGGCCAAAAAAGGACATAGTATAGTAAGGCATGAAAAACGTCACAATATAGTAAGGCATAAAAAGAACATAGTATAATAAGGCATAAAAACTACAGTATAGTAAGGCATGAAAAACGTCATAGTATAGTAAGTCATGAAAAGGACATAGTATAGTAAAGCATAGAAACAACAGTATAGTAAGGCATAAAAAGGACATAGTATAGTAAGGCATGAAAAACGTCATAGTATAGTTAGGCCAAAAAAGGACATAGTATAGTAAGGCATGAAAAACGTCATAATATAGTAAGGCATAAAAAGAACATAGTATAATAAGGCATAAAAACGACAGTATAGTAAGGCATGAAAAGGACATAGTATAGTAAGGCATGAAAATCGTCACAGTATAATAAGCATAAAAATGTCATACTATAGTAATTCTTACAAAAGAATCACGTTATAGTAAGGAATAAAAACGTCATAGTATACTAAGGCATAAAAACGTCATAGTATAGTAAGGCATAAAAAGGACATATTATAGTAAGGCAAAAAAAGGACATATTATAGTAAGGCATAAAGAGGACATATTATAGTAAGGCAAAAAAAGGACATATTATAGTAAGGCATAAAGAGGACATATTATAGTAAGGCATGAAAAGGACATAGTATAGTAAGGCATAAAAAGGACATATTATAGTAAGGCATGAAAAGGACATAGTATAGTAAGGCATAAAAACGTCATAGTATAGTAAGGCATGAAAACGACAGTATAGTAAGGCAAAAAAAGGACATATTATAGTAAGGCATAAAAAGGACATATTATAGTAAGGCATAAAAAGGACATATTATAGTAAGGCATGAAAAGGACATATTATAGTAAGGCATAAAAAGGACATATTATAGTAAGGCATAAAAAGGACATAGTATAGTAAGGCATAAAAACGTCATAGTATAGTAAGGCATAAAAAGGACATAGTATAGTAAGGCATAAAAAGGACATAGTATAGTAAGGCATGAAAAACGTCATAGTATAATAAGCATAAAAATGTCATACTATAGTAATTCTTACAAAAGAATCACGTTATAGTAAGTCATAAAAACGACAGTATAGTAAGGCAAAAAAAGGACATATTATAGTAAGGCATAAAAAGGACATATTATAGTAAGGCATCAAAACGACATAGTATTGTAAGGCATAAAAACGTCATAGTATAGTAAGGCATAAAAAGGACATATTATAGTAAGGCATAAAAAGGACATAGTATAGTAAGGCAAAAAAAGGACATATTATAGTAAGGCATAAAAAGAACATATTATAGTAAGGCATAAAAACGACAGTATTGTAAGGCATAAAAAGGACATAGTATAGTAAGGCAAAAAAAGGACATAGTATAATAAGGCATAAAAACGACAGTATATTAAGGTATAAAAAGGACAGTATAGTAAGGCATAAAAAGGACATACCGTAGTATAGTAAGGCATGAAAAACGTCATAGTATAGTAAGGCATAAAGACGTCATAGTATAGTAAGGCATAAAAAGGACATAGTATAGTAAGGCATAAAAACGACATAGTATAGTAAGGCATAAAAAGGACATAGTATAGTAAGGCAAAAAAAGGACATATTATAGTAAGGCATAAAAACGTCATAGTATAGTAAGGCAAAAAAAGGACATATTATAGTAAGGCATAAAAACGACATAGTATAGTAAGGCATAAAAACAACATAGTATAGTAAGGCAAAAAAAGGACATAGTACAGTAAGGCATGAAAAACGTCATAGTATAGTAAGGCATAAAAACCTCATAGTATAGTAAGGCAAAAAAGGACATATAGTAAGGCAAAAAAAGGACATAGTATAATAAGGCATAAAAACGACAGTATAGTAAGGTATAAAAAGGACAGTATAGTAAGGCAAAAAAAGGACATATTATAGTAAGGCATAAAAAGGACATAGTATAATAAGGCATAAAAACGACAGTATAGTAAGGCATAAAAAGGACATAGTATAGTAAGGCATAAAAACGACATAGTATAGTAAGGCAAAAAAAGGACATATTATAGTAAGGCATAAAAACGACATAGTATAGTAAGGCATAAAAACAACATAGTATAGTAAGGCAAAAAAAGGACATAGTACAGTAAGGCATGAAAAACGTCATAGTATAGTAAGGCATAAAAACAACATAGTATAGTAAGGCAAAAAAAGGACATATTATAGTAAGGCATAAAAACGTCATAGTATAGTAAGGCAAAA
>NW_019524868.1:0-1015 GCF_002814215.2 Seriola lalandi dorsalis
AGGTCAGCAGCAGCTGATGAATCAGTGTTGACATGAAGAGGTGTATGAATGTTGTGCTGACATGTGGATGATGTGTGTAGAAGGCTGACATGATGATGATCCACAACAACAGAAGGACAAAGTCCCTCTGCTCATTTTAGACAAAGATCATTGATTAGGACAAAACTGATCGATTATCAATGATTTTATCTACATCTTTATTCTTTATTCAGATTGATCAGCTGCAGTTTGTCAGAGATCAGCTGTTCTTCTCTGGCCTCAGCTCTGAAGTCCAACCCCTCCCACCTGAAACACCTGGACCTGAACTACAACAAGCTGCAGGATCCAGGAGTGAAGCGTCTGTGTGGTTTTCTGGAGAGTCCAGACTGTCGACTGGAGACTCTGAAGTCAGTTCACTGACTGTTACTGTTGTAGATCTTATATCTTTAATCCACAACTGAAGCTGATTTATCTTCACACAGAACTTTTTTCATTTTGAATGAAGTCATTACTGACATTTTAAATAGTGGTTGTCTCATGTTTCCAGTTGTTCTTCTCTCACAATGATTCTTCAGTTTCAGCTCATTTCACTCAGTTGTCATGAATAATGTCTGTTCACTTCAGTTCAACCTTCAGAACTCACACACTGGTATTTCTCTCAGTCAGAGGACTCATGTTTTCTAAATACACTGTAGAAAATGTCCAGTGTGAGTCCTTAAAGTCAATTCATTTTTATCACAACAACATACAGAAGATCCTCAGAACTAATATTTGTACAAAAACACTGAAATTCAACTGATGAAGAAAAAACTCTTCTTTTCTTTGAAGTGAATTTAAATGAACTTTAACACACGTGTGAACATTGTTGTATTTTTCTAACAGTTGAATTGACTTGTTGAATGTGTTGGAGAGAAAAGCACCACACTGTTGGTTTCACATGTTTCACTCCATTAACTGCAAATCTTGTTGTTTAGTAAAGTGTCTGTGAATGTTTGGAAAGAAGCCGACAAATAAAATGTGTCATGATTATTATTGT
>NW_019524868.1:2274-5402 GCF_002814215.2 Seriola lalandi dorsalis
CTGTTGGAGCAGTGATGAACCTTCATGACTCAGCAGTTTGTTTCCACTGTGGACTGAGGGAAATGTGCAGAGTCAACAGACTTGATGCTAAAAGTCTCTGCAGGTGTGTGAGCCTCCAGCTGTGTTCACTCCAACACGTTAACATGAGAGCTGAGAGGAAGCAGGCTACGCTACACAGCTGCTGCACATCTGGACTGAACAGGACTGAAGTCCAGCTGATGACGTCTCTGTAAACACTGATTCATCTCTGTCTCTTCTTCTCTCAACAGATGGAAGTGGTGAAGAGGAGTGTGTGTGTGTGTGTGTGTGTGTGTGTGTGTGTGTGTGTGTGTGTGTGTGTGTGTGTGTGTGTGTGTGTGTGTCCTGATGATCCAGATGTTGAAGCAGCAGCTGGTGTGTAGAGGCTCTGACTGGACCATGTTATTGGGAGGTGGAGTGGAGAGGAGAGCTTCATCCAGCTGTGACTGACAGAGGAATCAGAAGAAGTGGAGATGACTCTCAGTGCTGCAGTCTGAACTGATCTGAGAACAGCTCCACTGTCACACACAGAGTCCAGTCCACCATCATCCCTGTGTGTTCCTCTGGACCTGACAGACCATCATCAGTGTCTGTGGACTCATTTGATTCTTGAGCACAAGCTGGAAATGATTGGTCTCTGTGAAACATGGTTTAACCCAAATGTTATCCTTCCTCTTAATGAGGCTTCCCCATCTAATTATGCAAATGCACATGCTGCTGGAGCCACTAAGCAAGGTGGGGGTGTGGCTTTATTATATAAGTCAGATTTCAGGTTAACGACTAAACAGGAAGTTACCTTTAACTCTTTTGAGGCTCTTATTTTGAAACCTTCTCCATCAGCTAAGATCAGCCCTCTCCAGGATGACAGACTACGACCTTTTCATCTTGTGGTACTTTACAGACCACCCGGCCCTTATCCACAGTTTTTAGAAGAATTTGGTGAATTTATCTCAGGTCTTGTCACTAAAGCCTTTCAAGCAATTATTGACTTTTGGTTTCACCCAGTTTGTGGCTGAACCAACTCACTGCAATGGCAAAACTCTAGACTTGATCCTATCCCGTGCAATTGTGGTTTCTAGTCTGACTGTCTCTCCCGTTACTTCTGCAATCTCTGATCATTTTTTTAATCAATTTTGAAGCAACACTAACCTGTCCTCGCATTACTAGCTCTAATGTATTTACCTCACGACACATTGGTCCAGCAACTGTAGCTGCTCTTGCTGAGAAACTACCGGAGGCCTTCGCTCCGTTCACTGTAGAAAATACAAGCTGGTTCTCTCCACTGCTAGAGCAGCCTACTTCTCTCAGTTAACCAGCAACAATAAACACAATCATAGATTTCTTTTTCACACTGTAGCTCAACTCACTCAGCAGCAGCCGTCTCTTAGCTGCTCGCCCTTTACAGCCTTTAGAGATTACACATAAAATCACCTCTTCTTCTCCAGCGTCTACAGAACCAGCAGAGCATTACATTGAGTCCCTGTCAACTTCTCCTTTAACACATTTTGAGAGTCTGTCTCTTGAAGCACTGTCTAAGCTGGTGTTGTCTTCTAAACCCACCACCTGTCTACTGGAGCCTCCACCAGCTAAGCTCTCCAAAGACCTCTGGACAACCTTGGGACCTTCAGTGCTTAACATTATTAATTTATCATTCACTTCTGGCACTGCTCCCAGTAGCTTTAAGACTGCTGTGGTGAAACCTTTACTTAAAAAACCACATCTTGATCCAGGATCCTTAAATAATGATCGACCAGTCTCAAACCATCCTTTCTTTTCTAAAGTACTAAGAGCTGTGTCTCAGGAGCTTTTGTCTCATTTGTCCAATAACAATCTGTTTGAACAGTTCCAGTCTGCCTTCAGGGCCTGTCACTCCACTGAGACAGTGCTCACTAAAGCAGTAAATGATCTTCTGATCTCCATGGATTCGGACTCCACGTCTGTGCTCTTCTTACTGGATCTCAGTGCAGCTTTACTATAGATCATTGTATTCTCTTAGAGCGACTTGAAAGCAAATTCTGTGTTTTCTGGCCTGGTCCTCACCTGGTTAAAGTCCTACTTATCTGACAGAACACAGCGCGTCTCCTATAATAACACTATATACATAGACATAAACATATACATAAACATAAACACTATAGACATACCTTGGTGTGAAACATGGAGTACCCCAGGGCTCTGTTCTTGGCCCTCTGCTTTTCCCTCTGCTTTTTCCATTGTTATGATGATGAGATGTTGTCATCATACACATACAACAGATGTATGTTGTATATGTATGATTCCTCTCAGATTATAAATCTAAAGGTTTGTTTGTCTGCCGTGAAAAGCTGGATGTCTCATAAGTTTTTGCCCCTGAATTCTGACAAAACTGAGATGCTGGTCGTTGGCCCGACTCGACATAGACACCAGTTCGGTCAATTAACATTAACTCTTGATAACTGTGTTATTTCTCATAGTCTGACAGTCAAAAATCTGGGTGTCAATTTCGATGCTTCCCTCTCCTTTGATCAGCACATTAAAGATATCACCAAGACCGCCTTTTTTCATATACGTAACATAGCTAGGATTGGGTCTTTTTCTATCTAAGACTGATGCTCGATTATTGTAACGTTTTGTTTTTTGGCCACGTGCTCGTATTAAAAGCTTTCAAATGGTTCCAGATGAAGCACCTGCTGCTAAACCTGCTCAAATTTACTATAATTAACAATGATTGTTATTAATGTTATTAGCCGTTGTTACGTGCACCCTGGTTGTGTGGTGTCCTGTCCTTGCTTGCTGCTACTCATGTCTCCCAGTTCCCTCTGCCTGGTGCACACCTGGGAGCACACCTGGGTGCAGTCAGCACTCAGGGACAGAGGGCGGGGATAAGAGGGGCGGAGAGTACAGAGACTGGGGGGAGGAGTCACAGACAGCTGTACCTGGGTGAGGGTTCTTTGTCCTCTCTTCCTTCTCCAAGCAGGGATCGTTCCTCCACGCACAGTTAGGTGCGGTGGGGTTTTATTATTTTAGTTTATGTTATTTCAGGCCGGAGATTACGGGCAGTCATGTTATTCGTCTTTTGTTTTAGGTTAAGTTGGGTTTAGGTAGTCTAGGAGGAAGTGCTGGGAGCGACG
>NW_019524868.1:6313-7454 GCF_002814215.2 Seriola lalandi dorsalis
GGAGACGTTCGGTCTGTTACAGTCCAACGTCTTCTGTCCTCAGCGTGACCATCATCATCTGGACGCTGTGGTTGCCTGGTAGAGTCGATGCAGCCAGCTCAGATCTATCAGCACCAAACTCCTCCAGCTGGATGTCCACACAGGTAAGACTCCACCTGTGGAGCAGCGCTTCAATGGACCAGTCAGCACTGCAGGAGGAGGAGGAGGAGGAAGAGGAGTGGGAGGAGGAGGAGGAGTGGGAGGAGGAGAAGGAGAGGGAGGAGGAGGAGGAGGAGGAAGAAGAGGAGGAGGAGGAGGAAGAGGAGGAGAGGGAGGAGGAGGAGGAAGAAGAGGAAGAGGAGGAGGGTTAAACCTCAGTGAAAACCACACTTATTCAGAATCCTCCTGTGTTTCCTTCAGCACCACAGAGATCCAGTGATGTCTCTGCTCTACATCCATGATTCACTGACAACCATCACCACCGTCACCATGGAAACAAAGGAGGTTTACCTTCTCTCTTGGTACGTGGTCCAGAACCGGGCTCTGGGGTTCTTTCTTAGAAGAAAAGCAACAGTCACCAGAACGTCTTCGAAATCTGAGACAGGTTTCAAATGTTCAGTTAGTTTGTGTTTTATATATATATATATATATATATATATATATATAATATATATGTCGTATGTAGTTTGTATTAAACTGTGACATATGTACATTTTACATGTGTATTCATTTTAATACTTGACATACAGTTTATTCAAATTTCATTTTTATATCTTTTATAATTTTATCTAACCCTAACTTTTACTGTTAACATTAATATTATTTCATGCCCATATTTAGTAATACTCATAGCGCCACCTAATGGCAATAGGAAATATAATTTACAATTTCATGTGCTCCTCCTATCAGGTGGAGCAGATCCTCCTCAAATCAGACAATCCTCCTCCCCCTGATGATGCTACGATGCAACAGGAAGTGGTTTTAAGTTTACCTTGAGGCTCGTAGAAAACGTCTGATCCCAGGATGACGTCCAGCTCAGGAAGCAGAACGAGATCCGGGGAGACCTCCCCCCAGGTGAGACCCAACACCCCCACATCGTGGAGGCCGTTAGCTGCACAGCTGCGCCTGCAGTTCTCCAGACACACAGGAGTCCTAGCGCTGT
>NW_019524868.1:7868-17656 GCF_002814215.2 Seriola lalandi dorsalis
CAAGGCCACACATACATGCCATATTGTGGATCCAGAACCTGACAGAGAGGATCATGGGTCATCACCGAGCAACCAATGACAGCAAAACATAAACCAGCATGTTCATCAGTTTTATCTAACCCTAACTTTTACTGTTAACATTAATATTATTTCATCAGTTTTGCTTATGAAATCCTAAATGTACAAGGCTGTTTGAAGTTCGGACACAACATACTAACAGTTGGAAGCTTCTGAAAATCCGCATATAAAACTACTGTACATCCTCCACATGGACCACAAAGGGTCCTGGTACCAGGGGTCCCCAAAATATGCAACTGGACCCCTGGTACGCCGACACCAAAGTAATTTAGGAATATGAACCATGTAAGCACAATATAAATTCATAAATCAGAATCATAGAGTCTTCTTGAAGAATAAAATGTTAATAACATAACATAATATATTTTGTCAAAAACCATCACAACTCAGGGTCCGCACTAACTTCATCTTGTGCTTTCAAGTGTATCACATGGTCTTCATCAGTGAAGTGAGTTACAAAAATAAAATGACATGTAATTGTAACAGCTGATGAGATCCTAATCCATCTCCATGGCAACTCCATGACAACCGAACGGACTCCACGACTGTGTCGAAACAATTGAAAGCTCAGAAAGAAAAAAGCTTTAGTTGGGATTGAATTTGAACTGAAACAATTAGTCGATTGATAAGATTATTATTATTTTAAATTAGCCGTGGATCATCGGTAGAGACATATCAGTCTATCTGGCCGGCTGCAGACCATCTATGTTTATCAAATAAACTTAATGTCATATATTCTTGAAGAGATAGCACCTTGATTCCGTGAGACAACAACACAGCACCGACACACCGGCTGTGTCAAAGTCAGTTTCACATATATTCATATTATAAATGGCCGTTCATGCAGTATGACGGTGTATTAAGAAAGACAAACAGACCTCGGGTATGGAGACTGACAGTGACTCCTGTCTGTTTTTCTTATTGTCTTCAAACATGAAAACCTTGTAAGCTATGCTAGGCGGTTCGGCTCCACTGTGCGCCATCGTGTAAGCTAATAGCCTAAAAAACACATAATTGCATCGCCATATTATTATTCCGGAGTTTTGTCTCCTGATTATAAGTTAATATCAACTACTTTCATTAATGTGTATACTGATATAACACCCGCAGCAGCCATGCCTTATGTCTATTTCCGCACCGACTCCAATCACAAGAAGGACGTGTTCACAGCCAATCAAATCCACGTATATGCCTGGCGGGAAGGCTTATTCTACTCTTCAGCCAATCAATGCTTTGCTTTCGTAGGCGCTGTAAGCCAATGAGCTTTCTATTCTACCACATGGGCGGGTGCTAATTACGTCAATCAGTTGCAAAAGCATTGTGTGGCCAGGCAGCTAGCTGCTCTTATTAGCTATTTACCAAACTGTACCATCCAGGCAGGCGTTCACAGTGTTCTTGTTTCTGTTGGTACAGACTTGAGGACCAGTTGAACACATTAACCGACTTGTGGTTTTGTTGACTTATTAAACGGTTAAGTAGAGAGTGTGAGAACAGCGCAGCTAGCCGGGTACCAGAGCAGGCTAGTGAATGTGTTTGTGTGGTATCGCCGGGTTAGCTCGATAGCTAGCTGAGCAGCGACAAAGCCAGGAGGAGGAATGAACCATAAGAGTAAGAAGAGGATTAAAGAGGCGAAACGGAGCGCCAGACCCGAACTGAAGGATTCATTAGACTGGATAAAACACGGTTATCATGAGACTTTCGACCTGTCACACCGCACCGTCAAGGTAACTGTCAATGTAGCATCGAAAGCTAAGCTAACAGTGGCTACGGCAGGAGTGCAGCTTGTCACGTAGACACCGAGCTACAGAGGAGCCGGTGTTACCACAAATTCTGTGACCCAGTTAGTTTCATTCCAGCCCCTGCATACTTCCTCCTACTGTATCACATACTTCATGTTTAAACACCAACGTAAAAATACTCTGTTACAAGTAAAAACACTGCTCTGAAAATCTTACTCAAGCAAAAGTACATAAGTACATCAATATATATTTAAAGTACCAGAGATAAAAATAATCATTATGCAGAATGGCCCATTTCAAAATAATGAATATTATATTATAGTGATATAATTAGTGATGGATTAATGGGTTCATCACTGTAAGGTTGCAGCTGTTTAAAGTGAAACAGATTTGAAAGCAGTAAATATGTAGTAATGCATCATAATTTATTAGTTGATTTATAGCTTGTATTGATAATTGAAATATGATTAGGTAACCAATTTACTCAAGTAAGTATAATTTTGCGGTATTTAAACTTTACTTGAGTTTTTCCAATTAATGCTACTTTAGTATTAACAAAGTACGATGAGGTTCAGGAAATAAAAAGTACAAGTTCATTCAGTTGAAGAACGGCTTGATGCAGAGGTTAGATTTACTTATTTTCACCCCAGAAACAAATAAAATATGTTAAAACCTATAATATGTTCAACTGCACAAGAAACTTCCAGATTGTGTGACGTATTTATAGTTGTGCATCTATTAAAACTCATTCGGTTGGTTCAGTCATGAACACAACAGTCACTCCCATCAGTTGCTGTAAACATCATCACGGCATCATCTCTTTGTAAAAGCTAGTTTGTTTGTTGCAGCCAGTTTTAATGTAGTGAATTACTTTTTTTCAGGTCTGTCTTAAATCAACAGTCAGGTCAGTTTTTGTTTGCTGTCATCATTCCTCCTGTTCATACTGGACTATAAGGGATCCCTTGTTAGATTGTAAGTGAAGGAGGACAAAATCAACATCCTTGTGTCCTGCAAGTTTATCTACAGCTAGTGAAGGGTTACTTAGATAAATCAAGAGGATATCTTTCAAAGTTTCTGTGAGTTTAGTGCAAAATTGCCTCTTTGTGTTTCCCTGGATAGTGTTTACTTGTGACACAACAGAAGGACAGTAAGAAAAATAGGGATTTTTTGTACTAAACAGACTTACTGTGGAAGATACACTTGATTTCATTTGGATTTCTCATTTTAATTCCATGGAAAACATTTTCAAACAAAATAAGGACTGTGGAGTTTGTCCTCCATCACGTTCACTGAAGTTGCTCTAAAACGGGATTTCTTAGATTAAAGCAATTAAAACCAGAGTCGATGTTCATATTGACGCCTGACTGCAGGTTTGCATCCTGATGTTAATCTTGCTAGTGTCATGTAAACGGCTATAAAACTACAAAATGGAGAGCTGTGGTCAGAGCAGTTTAAAAGGTGTAACACTAAGAGCAGCTGGATGTGGCGTTGGTGGGTGAACAGTAAGGGTGTGTCCTCAGGTTTCAACAGAGCTGTTTAAACCAGAGGGAAACAAAGCGGTTGATTACAGCACTGACCTGCTTTCCTCAACGCAAGAATGTGTTTTCACATGCACACACCCTTTGCACTGATATCAGCCCCAGTTTGTACTTCCCATGTTTTATAATATCAGAAAGAGAAATGGGATGGAGGCTAAAAGTGACCTTGTTGAAGGATTAGAAAGTAGAGCCTCAACTGGTGAAACAGTTAAAAATCTCTTGTAATTAAATATTTTGTCTTCCACATGGACGGAAGAGGCTTTGGGGATTTTGGACATGCCTTCAGAACGGCACACTCTTTACTGATATACGCTGTGTTACAGGACAACGTAGAGCGCGCGGACGCCCTCCACCTCAGTCCTGAAGAGTTCATCCAGCGCTTCGAGCGGCCCTACAAACCCGTCGTCCTGCTGAACTCCCAGGCGACCTGGCCCGCCCGAGAGAAATGGACTATGGAGCGCCTCAAACGCAAATACCGCAACCAGAAGTTCAAGTGTGGGGAGGACAACGACGGATACTCGGTGAAGATGAAGATGAAGTACTACGTGGAGTACCTGGAGAGCACCAGGGACGACAGCCCGCTCTACATCTTCGACAGCAGCTACGGTGAACACGCCAAACGCCGGAAGCTGCTGGAGGACTACCAGGTCCCCGTCTTCTTCAGGGACGACCTGTTCCAGTTCGCAGGAGAGAAGCGCAGACCGCCGTACAGGTTTGATCTTTGTTTATTTAGTTTTCATCTTAATCAACAACAAAGCGGCTCAGTGTCAGAGTGACAAGCTCGTGAGCATTTCATTATTTATTTACACGATACTTTGGTCACGTCACAGCGACCTCACAAAACATGATTTTGGCCTGGTGAACTCAATATCACCGTAACGCCGTGAGGGAATTTCTTCTAATTTGGTGCAAAAGTTCACCTGGACGAACTGATTTGAATTTGGTTGCTAAAGGTCAAAGGTCAAGGTCACAGTGACCTCACAAAATGGCACTTTTCATGGTACTGAAGGAATCTTTCACATGTCACGAGTTTACCTGGTGACACAGAACATCTCGTCTCCTCCACAGATGGTTTGTGATGGGCCCGGCTCGCTCCGGCACCGGCATCCACATCGACCCGCTGGGCACCAGCGCCTGGAACGCCCTGGTTCAGGGTCACAAGAGGTGGTGTCTGTTCCCCACCAACACACCCCGAGAGCTGATCAAAGTGACCAGAGAGGACGGAGGCAACCAGCAGGACGAGGCCATCACCTGGTTCAACGTGGTCTATCCCCGAACGCAGCAGCCGAACTGGCCCCCGGAGTTCACGCCGCTGGAGATCCTCCAGAAACCCGGGGAGACCGTTTTTGTGCCTGGTCAGTGAAGAAGTATCATTTTCTAAAATAAGCCTCTGTCGTACATGAGATTGGTTTACCAAAAATCTAAGTACGAACGCAGCGTTTTCAAAACATTCTCAGACATTTCCCGGAGGTCATGGGTGAGTGGTGTTTGTCCTGTTTTACAAGCCGGCCAATCAGAACCCAGACTGGTCTTTTTTTTTTCTTTCAGTGCCAATCCAGAGTAGCTCAGCACCTGTGCGACCTAACAGGTGTGTTGGCACTGTAGACAGCGCTGTGTGACAACAGACAGTGAAACGGATGTGACCTAGTTCCAGCTAATGCTACCAGAGCTGATGGTGATGAGGACAGATTAAACCCTCAGCTGCTCGTTGGGCGTCGGTCCAGGGTTGAGACTTCACCTGTGTGACTGTAGATTAGACACACAGACACAGGAGGGAATGACTGTGTATTTACATTGTTTGAAATATATAGGCTACATCCACACGACTACGTTTTAAAACACATCTCTTCTTCTCCGTTTCCTCCGCCCGTCCACAAGACTCCAGAGTTTTCGAGCCCCGAAAACTGAGACTTTTGGAAACTCTCCTGGCCGCGTTTTATTTCGCAATCTCTGGGTTTGTGTTTTATTTTGAAAACTCTGGGGTTGAGTTTTATTTTGAAAACTCTGGGGTTTAGTTTTATTTTGAAAACTCTGGGGTTGTGTTGTAGTCTGGACAGAAAGTGAGACCTCTGTAAACGATGAGGTCACACCCACGGTCTCTCCTGATTGGCTCTCATCAGCCTGGACTACCAGTGGTGAATACAACATGATGATGAATGACAGTTTCACTGACCTTGTTGTTTCATTAATGTTTCTGTACCTGTGAAATAATATAAATATATATTGAACATACTTCTTGTGGGTTACCTGTCGGGCACCTGGTGCCTCCGTCTGCACCAAGAGAAGTTTGAGGTTTGTTCCAGCGGCTCCAAACATCAGAGCTGATTGATCGTTGATGTCACGACCAATCAGATCTGATATCCAGTCATGTTTAGATTTGTTTTTCTTCCCCTGATGTTAATGGTAACTAGCTGTGTGTCCACAGGTGGATGGTGGCACGTCGTCCTCAACCTGGACACGACAATCGCAGTGACTCAGAACTTCGCCAGCACGACCAACTTCCCCATCGTGTGGCACAAAACAGTCCGAGGACGACCCAAGCTCTCCAGGAAGTGGTATCGGTAAGGATCGATCTCTGAGGAGTCCCTGTGTCCCCGAGCTGTCCAACCACAGTCTCATTATTTATCTTAGTTGTTCTTTGTGTCTTATTTTCCGTCTCCTGGTTTTTAAATTGATTCTAGATGAGAATGAAAAGTGGCCATTTTCATTTTCGAACTGGCAGTTTTCTTCCTCTAGTGGCTTCCTGTTGGAGGTCGGCGACCTCGCCACGTCGGCGTGTGATCTTTATCTCATGTGGGCGGGGTCGCACTGAACCTTGACTGGATTTGTCGTTGCAGCATCTTGAAGCAGGAGAGGCCCGACCTGGCGGCGCTGGCGGACAAAGTGGACCTGCAGGAGTCGACGGGCATCGCATCAGACAGCTCCAGTGACTCTTCGTCATCATCTTCCTCCAGCTCGTCTGACTCCGACTCTGATGCAAGTGTTTGTATTAATTATGTCACCGCGTTGTCACCAAGTTTGAGCTATTACGTTCCCAGGTCGTTCGTTTCTTCAGATTTATCTCAAAGGTTCACTCGGATTTGAGGATGAGCCGATTAGATTTTGATGGTTGAAAGGTCAAAGGTCACTGTGACCTCACAAAACACATTTTTGACCACAACTCAAGAATTCTTTCACTAATTTTGACAATTTTTCAGACAAAAGGGTAAAATGGTGAAGTGATGACATTTTATATCCAAAAGGTCAAAGGTCAATCCTTACTGTGACATCATAATGTTCTGCAGAAACCCCTCTGGCCTTTATTCAGTGCTTCTGCTTATTGTTTTTTAGTTGATGGTTCACCTACATCTTTCCCCCTTTGTTTGTCCAGCCCTTGAGCAGTGACAGGAAGTAGATTCAGGAAGGGATAATGGACTCAAATTTGAGTCCCCCCCCCCCCAGGCCCAGGCAGCTGGCGCTGGGGGCCCTGGGTTTGGTTCAGGTGTTGAGGTTCAGGTGTTGAGGCCAAGGAGAAGGAGGCAAGGCAAATGTATTGGTATTGCACATTATCAAACACAGAGCTTCAATGTGCTTAACAGAAATAAAAGAAGCATCAAAATACAAGTAAATAGCACAATAAGAAAACAGCTTTAAAACACAATTATATCATTAAGGTGCAGAGATTAAAAGATTAAATGAAGACGGAGGAGCACAGAGCAGCCTCTGACCCTCTGGGAGCTGGTTCCAGATGGTTCCAGCAGGGGGCAGAATCATGGCTGAAAGCTCCGTATATTTAGGGCCCAGACCAGTTAGTGACTGATAGACAATAAGAAAAACTTTGAAACCCAGTATCTGCCTGGAAGTCAGGACACAGACCTGAGAAGTGACGTGTATCTGTTCTGGGTTTTAGTCAGAACCTGAGCAGCAGCATCTGAATATCCGGTCAATATCTAATCTTTGGTCTGGGCTGAACTTTCAGATTCAAAGCAGAACTCCAGGCCGGTTCACACCCTCAGTCCTGTGTTTCTCTGTGACTGTCGGCTGAGGCGGCGTCTTCCTGCAGCGTGTGGGATGTAAAGTGGTGCAGTCGAGTCAACAGACTGTTACAATCCCTGCTTATATAAATTCCCACAGTCCGAACACAGCGTCCGTCACGTCAGCAGGGACAGACGGTCTGAAGACAGCGCTGCCAACAGCTGCCAACAGCTGCCAACAGCTGCCAACATGTGACAGACCTCCGGCGCTGTAATGTAACACTCATGTTGTAACTGCACGTGTGTCACAGCGTCTGCTCTCTGTGTTGCTGCAGGCGGAGTCCGGCTCCGAGGGCGACGCCATGTCCCACCGCAGGAAGAAGAGACGCACCTGCGGCATGACGGCCAACGGAGACACCAGCAGCCAGGACGACTGCGTCAGCAAGGAGAGGAGCTCGTCTCGGTGACCTCCGGCCTCCGTCCGACCTCCACCTGCCCCCCCCCCCAGCGGTGACTCCTCCACTCACAAACTGACCCACAGCTCCAGCTGCTTTGAGTCTAGTTTAGGTAATTGTCCGGATCCCCGAGCGAAGGTCACATGCCCGCCTTCAGAGACAAGATGGCTGCCGCTGGTGTAGGTTAGGGGGGGGGGGGTCCTCTGGGGTGTGGGCCGGCTGGAGACCTGCCACCACTGTGCTTTTCAACACCAATCAATATCTGTTTGTCTGTGTAGCTTCAGTAGTGTGAGGACATGGAGGGAACCATGATGGTGGTGAGGTCACGAGGTGGGTGGAGCCTCGCTCTGAGCTTTAAAACTCTGCTGCTTCCTAACGTGAGTTTGAGCTGCGGAGGACGGACTGGAATATTGAACGTGTTGAGACGTGGCGTCATCGGAGGAGATGAAACGCAGTCTGGTTTCTGTAGTTTAACATGCGCCCTGTTTTAAAGCTCATGGTCAGAACCTCCAGCACCAACACCATCAAACACTCGGGCCTCTAGTTTCACAGCAGCAAACTGGTGTTAATGAGCGATGACATCACAGCAGTGTGTGAGAATATTGATCCTATCTGTTTGTGTTTTTTATCTTGCACGAAAAAAGGCCTTAAAAGATTTTGAAAATATTTTCGTAAACATTTTCTCTTGCCTTCTGATTTCAGCAGAAACATTTTAATTGGTGAATCCAACCATCCAGGTTCAGGTCGCATCGGTTTCATTCATTATATCATCAGGAATTATTGTTTTATTCTGTGGAGAAGTACTGAGTAATAATTAAGCCATATTGTCCCTACATCAAACTTTAATACTTTACCTTGTGCCACTGTAAAACTGCTGTTTAAGTGCATTTAATGTGATATGAAAAAGTCTTAAATTTAATGTGTTGAAGCTCCAGAAACACCCTCTTTAATATTATACTTATATCAAAAAACACCAGTTCACGTTTAAGACGCTACAACAGAAAATATGACGAATTCAAACTGAGATTAATGTGGATAAAATTAAAAGGTATAAATAAAACACTGATGAGAAAGAGAGAGAGGAATATTTTAAATATTATAGTGAAGTTTTAAACCCCCCCTGATATATTATGAGTCTGTTTGTTTATACAGATGTCAAAATAATAAAGTAAGTCAACTAGTTCTCCAGATAGGACTATTTTCAGCGGCGGATTGATCCACATTTGCTGCTGTAGTGAGCAGGACGGAGTGTGTGGACTGACTCGGAATAAGTGTCCATTTAACCGTTTAAATGCCATAAAAATATGTAATTCCCCAAATCTTATAAATATAGACGTCAGTGAACTAACATCTTGGTAATTCATTTGTTTTATAAGACAGAAGCTGAATCCAGTGGAGGATAAAAACTAGTAAAACTAAACTAGTCATGCTATAAAACAAATGTGACTAGCCTAGCATTAGCTTAGCAGAGCAGCAGTGACTCCAGATGTTCACCAGTGTGGTTGAGCTTCACTTTGTAGTTGATACTTTGTTTTCCCCCCTTCGTCCACACTGCTGCGTTTGTGTTTTTAAAAACGCATCTCCTCCGCACGACTCCGGAGTTTTCCAGCCAAGAAAACGGAGACTTTCAGAAACTCTTCTGGACCCGTTTTATTTTGAAAACTCTGGGGCTGACCAACTGCAGAGTAGACAATCAGCTTCCTGTTTACGCCGGCTCGCACATGCTCAGTGTAGGCGATCGCTCATGTCTGTATGTGTATGTATCAGGTGTGTCAGTCTGGACGGAGATCGGTTTTAGTTTTAAAATGAAAACGTGTGAGTGTGGACGCTGCCTGAGGAACATGTCAGTCAGTCCTTCCTCCTCACACCTGTCAGGTGAATGTGAGTCTGTCTGGAGGACGATGGATCTCTTAACGGGGTCGAGCTGCTCATCACTGTTAATCAGCTCCATCTTTATCAGCCTTGTTGCTGCCAGTTTTTGCACAGACTGCCGTGAAACTTGAGGCCCCCCCCCCCCCCCCCCCC